>NW_026596244.1:861568-877620 GCF_907164565.1 Psammomys obesus | reverse complement strand
TATATATATATATATATATATATATATATATATATATATATATATATCCATTCAAAAAGAGGGAAAAATGTCTTCACAAAACTTCTCAGTGTGACAAAAAGGAGTTATTCCCACCAACCATGTTGACAGAAATCAATTATTACACCTTCCAAGAGCCTCTAAAAAATAGAGATGCATGGTGATTTAGTTTGAAGATTAATGTCATGTTTTATATAATCTTGCAAAAACTACACATCAAGATTTCAAGGAAGATAGATGACTTTTGTCAACATCCACTATTTCAAACTTAACAGTGTATCATAAGGCAAATGATTATATGTGGTTTTCAACTTAGATATTTGATTATTTACCTATAAAACTGTTCTTGGATTTAGTTATTCAGCTTCTTATCTACCTATCTATAAATATTTAACTTATATATAAAATGTAAAAATACACAGTGGTCACTTTTCAGAAATGCAGACTTCTTAGAACTGAAAAGCCCTCAACTTTGTGGGAAATTTAAACACAACACAACAGTTAATATCTCTCTTGATTTGGTTACTTTATGCTTTTCTACCCCTCTTTTTCCTTCCTCTGCCTCCTCCATTTCTCTCTCTCTCTCCCTCTCTCTCTCTGTGTACACATGCCCCAGCATTCATGCTAAAGTGAGAGAACAATTTTCACAAAACACTTTTCCTCTTCCACATGTGTGCTCCGAGAATCAAATGAAATTCAGGTCCCTAGTCTTAATGGCTGATGCCTTTTACTAAAGAGCTTACATTCTGGCCCTGGAATCTCTGTTTCTTTAATTCACTATAATATAATTGTCAAAAAAAAAAAAGCCCCATTTGTCTGGAAAGATGTCTTAATTAGAAAAGTGTTTTTTAGCAAAATATAAGGATCAGAGTCTGGATTTTCAGCACTATTGATAAAATAAATCTCGGAAAAGGTGATTTATTTATAAGGTGAGTGTCTGCCATCTTAGTGGTGAAAAAATAGGAAATGAAGCATCTTATGTTTTCTAGTCAGAGATGCAAGTTGGTGAGTGCTATTTCAGTGAGATGAAAGGCGAAACCAGTTGGGTTGGTGCATATTTTTCATCCCAGCACTCAGGGAGGCAGAGTAGGCAGATTGCTGTGAGTTGGAGGACAGCCTGGTCTACAGATTGAGTCCAGGACATCCAAGGCTACACATAAACACCCTGTCTGGAAAAAGCAACAGAGAGAGAGAGAGAGAGAGAGAGAGAGAGAGATTAAAGAGGACACTTGACTTCAACTTCTGGCTTTCATATTCATGCACTCTAATGTTGCATCCTTGAACATATGTGTATCTATACATATATGTACAGAAAAAACATTTTAAGGTTATTCTTTTAAATTTTGTTGGAAATGACTATAAAATTATAAAATATAGTTGCTAACATTTGCTTCAAAATAAATATAGAAAAATAATTGCAAATCTCATTCTACAATTTATCCAGATGCAAACTTGTCCCATGTACCTTTTTTCTCCACTTCCCTTTTCATGTCTCTATTTTCTTAACTTTTTAGTTTGCATTTTTAGCTTATTTTAATAAGAAAAGACACAACCATTTTTTAACTTTTTACTTTTTTTCGCTTATTTATTAATTTGTTCTCTTTTCAGTTTGATCTCATTCCCCTCCTCTCTCTCCTACAAGTCCCACATACATGCTCCCCACCCTCCATTCCCATTTCTGCTTTTTCTCAGAGAAGGGGAGGCTCCCAAGGGTTATCAACCCACCCAGCCACCTCAAATCACAGCAGGAGTAAGCACATCCTCCCACCCTGGGGCCTGACAAAGCAGCACAGCTAGAGGGAAGGGATCCAGTAGCAGGCAACAGAGTCAGAGACAGCCCCTACTCCCATGTTTAAAGTTAGTATGATATGGAAAGGATAAGAGCTCTACAAGGACCAAATATATCCGGGTACACGGTCTTTTCTGAGACTGACACTCAACCAAGGACCATCTATGGATATAACCTAGAACTTCTGCTTGGATGTGGCCTGTGGTAGCTCAGTAACCAAGTAGTTTTCCAAAGTAAGGGGAACGCGGACTATTTCTAACAGGATCTCAAGGGCAGGCTGTTTGACCGCCTCCCCCCCCCCCCCGGGGAGGAGCAGTCTGTTAGGCCACAGAGGAGGACTTTGCAGCCAGCCCTGAAGATACCTGATAAAACAGGGTCAAATGAAAGGGGAGGAGGTCCTCCCCTATCAGTGGACTTGGAAAGGGGCAGGGAGGAGACCAGGGAGGGAGTGTGGGGTTGGGGAGGGAATGAGGGAGCAGGATACAGCTGGGACACAGAGTTAACAAAATGTAACTAAAAAGAAAAATAAAATTAAAAAAAAAAAAAAAGAACTCACACGTTGACCACAGGGCACATCTGCTGCATATGTGTAAGGGGTCTAGGTCGAGCCTGTGCACGCTCTTTGGTTGGTGGTTCAGTCTTTGTGAGCCACCATGGGCCCAGGTAAGTTGACTCTGTAGGTTTTCCTACTATGTCCTTGGTTTGGTGGAGCTCACCTATAATCCTGAGGGAGACAGATAAAGGCAGATCTCTGAATTCAAGAGATCTGGTTTACAGAGTGAGTAACAAGGTTAAACAGAGAAACCAAATCTTGAAAAAACAAAACAAACAAAAAAGTCATCCCTGGTTGCCCTGGATAATAGATAGGTATTACTATAGACCCTTCATATGAGTGTTCTTTAATAAGGATTAAGATCAACAAATGGCTTTTAAGCATTGTTAGAATAGAAGTGTAGTTGTATTCCAAACTGAAAACATTTCTATCTAAGAAAAATGACTTTCATAGAAGGACCTCAACATTTAGAGTTTGAGAAGTGAAAATTTCTAAAAGGAAACAAACACATTTAATCCATGGTTCAGCAAGACACCCATACCTGATAAAATGTTTTATCAATAACAGAATGCAATATTGAAGGGTTCATTTGTTCGTTTGTTTGCTTGCTTGCTTATTTGTTTGTTTGGTTGGTTTTAGAAGCAGGTACATAAAGAATTACATACAATTGTTTCTTGACCATTGACTAAGATCAAGTTTAGCATCTGATCTTATGAGTTTAATACATAAGGTAGCCTCTATATGAGATTAAAACAATGTATTAACTATCAGTTCTTGAACAAGATAAAAGATTTGGTTCATACAACCAGAGTCAACCACAAGAATACCCCAAAATGAATATATTGAATCACTAGGATATTATAAAGACACACACACACAGAAAGACAGACGGACAGACAGACAAACAGAGGGGGAGAGAGAGAAAGAAGACCTGTATATGATAGGTACAAAATAAAAGAATATATCAAGGTCAAAAATATAGAAGATATTTTCAACAAAATCATAAAACTAAAACAAATCTTTCTTAATCTAAAGAAAAAATATTTAGCCAAATAGCATAAATAAATACCTAGGTCCAAAAGAGAAACTCTTTATTCTATATTATAAAGAAAACAATTAATATACCAGATGAAGAAAAGATGTGGAAAGTTTAAAAGGTAAAAAGAACAAGTATGAAGGGAGGCACATAAAAAATGAGGGCTGATTTTTCAGTACTGACTATGAAAGCCAGGAGTGATTGATCTGATGTTGTACAAAATATGAAAGAGTACAGATGCCAGTAAAATATCATTCATAATGAAAGAAGAAAGGAAATTTTTCCATGTAAAAATTTTGAAAAAATGTATGACCACTAAACCAGCTATAAAAAGAATACTAAAAAAAAAAAAAATGTTTGTAAAGTGTATTAGCATGCCCAAGAAGACACAAGGAACACATAAACATTGCAGAACACTGAATCAAGTGTTTTATCACATCCTAGACATCGAAGGTGGAGGAAGAGAGGGAAGTAGGTGAGAGAGGAAGTGGAGAGGGAGAGGGGGGATCACATGTAGGAAAACCCTGGATGTGGGTGAGAGGACTGACAGACAGAAGGGAAACTGGTGTTGGGACATCTCTGGGACAAGCTGGAGAAATGGGATGAGGGAGGCCCCTAGCTGAGACTCCCAGCAGAGCCCAGGGAGGGCAGGGAATCAGACTGAAGTGACCACACCCTGTAGGCAGGCAGGACTTCCAGGGGAGGGAGGGAGACACCAACACACTCACAAATTCTCTGGGCAAAATTTGTCCTGCTGACAGAACGTACAGGAATAAAATATGGAACAGAGATTGAGGGGATAGCCAACCAACGATTGGCTCATTTTGAGACGCAACCCATGAGAGAGACCCAATTACTGACACTGTTAATGACACGCTGCCACCCTTGCAGACAGGAACCTAGCATAACTGTCATCTGGGAGGCTTCATCCAGCAGCTGATGGAAACAGATGCAGAGACACACAGCCAAACATAAAGCAGAGCTCAGGGAGTCTTGTAGGAGAATTAGGGGAAAATTTGAGGAAGCTTTTGAGGGGTCAAGGACACCACTTGAAGACCTGTTAACCTGGACTCATGGGGGCTCATAGAGACTGAACCACCAAACAACAACAACAACAAAATGCATGTGTTGGTCCTAGACCCCTTACACATATGAAGCTGATGGGGTTTTTAGTCCTCAAGTGGGTCCCCTAACAATTGGAGTGGGGGCTATCTCAGACTTGGACCTATTGCCTCCTTCTGGATCCAGTTTCTCTAGCAAGGCTGCCTTGTCTTGCCTCAGTGGAAGAGAGAGGTGCTTAGGCCTGATGTGATTTGATGTGCCAGGATGTCTTGGCACCAGGAAGTTGGGGGGGAGGGCTGAAGTGGGTGGGGTGAGAGGTGGGTGGGGAAGGAAATATAGGAGACGTGGATACTGGAAAGAGAGGAAGTAGTGGGTTGAGCTTGGGATGTAAAATGAACAAATAAATAATTTAATGGAGAAAAAAAGAGGTTTAATTGAATACTACAAAAAATGACGGGAATTAATATACATTGCTCAATAATTCTTCATATTAATACTCTCAACTTCCCAGTGAGGAGACACTGACCAATCTATTGGATCAGATAACAGGATTAATACTTTTGAATCTCTTAATGAAACAGATAATGACCACTGATAGATATCACCCTAGGGCAATAAATAAATAAATAAATAAATAAATAAATAAATAAATAAATAACTTTTTTGAAAAAGTAGAGTAAGCCAAGGAAACTAACAAACAATCCGGATTTACTACTTTAATATCAGATAATACAGACTTCAAATTAAACCTAAACAGAATAGAAAAGGAAAAATACTTAGTACTCATTAAAGGTAAAACCCATTAATAGGACGTTATAAGTTTAGCATTGAACTAAACACAGAACTATTCCATTTCATAAATAAACTCTGTGAAATTTAAAACCACAAATTAATCCCGATGTAGCAGCAGTGGTCAATGGCAGTACAGCACTTTCATCAATAGACTGATCGTGGTCCCATGGATTGAGTGCTGCTCTCAGGGCCTGTGCTGTTGGAGTTCTCTTCAGGATGTTGTCTCCTGTGCTGATGAGTTCTAGGCTCTTTCCCACTTTTTCTTCTAACCAAATTAGTGTATCTGGTTTTATGTTGAGGTCTTTGATCCACTTGGACTTCAGTTTTGTGCAGGGTGATAAATATGAATCTGTTTTCATCTTTCTGCATGTGGACATCCAGTTGGACCAGCACCATTTGTTGAAGATGCTGTCTTTTTTCCATTGAATGGTTTTGGCTTCTTTGTCAAAAATTGAGTATTCATAGGTGTGTGGGTTTATTTCTGGGTCTTCTCTTCAGTTCCATTGATCCTCCTTTCTGTTTCTATGCCAATACCATGCAGTTTTTATTACTATTGCTCTGTAGTACAGCTTGATATCAGAGATGAAGATACCTCCAGATGATCTGTTGTACAGGATCATTTTGGAAATTCTGGGTTTTCTGTTTCTCCATATGAAGCTGAGAATTTTTCTTTCAAGGTCTGTAAAGAATTGTGTTGGTATTTTTATGGGAATTGCATTGAATCTATAATTTTTGATACAAAGTCAGGAATGTCACTGGTCACATTTTCAAACAGGTGTCCAAAGATTTTTTTTTTCTGATTTCTTTTGTTCTTCTACAGCAAAGGTAGAACGCTTAGGGCTTAGGGTCTTCCTTTTTCTGGGAGCATCAGAATATTCTGAAAATACAGCCTAAAGGAAGCATTTTTATATGTTTCTCAGCCATTGTTCTTTACCTTTTGTGAACATTTCTCATCAGTGAAATCTATCAAATGTGGTATTTAATCACTGATGTTAGTTGCTATTCTATTTTTTTTAAAGATTTATTATTTATACACCATTCTGCCTACACACCAGATCTTACTATAGATGGTTATAAGCCACCATGTGATTGCTGGGGATTGAACTCAGGACCTTTGGAAGAACAGCAGGTGTTCTTATCCTCTGAGCCATCTCTCCAGCTTAGTTGCTATTCTAATTAGTAACAGGATCCAATTACCATAGAAAGGGTTAAGAAAGTAGTAAATTTGCACAGGAGTAAGGTGTAGGGGTTGATGAAGATTGTGATCAGCTAATATTATCCATTAACCTTTCTTTGAACCTTTGTCTTTTAACTATTCTGATATCTAGGGGGAAAATCATTATAAAACTCTAAAACCTAACAGTACTTAGCTTTGGATGAAAAGCTATGGATAAGAGAAATGAAAGAACCCATTTAAAAACTATTAATTATCAAAATAATTCATTTTTTTTCAAAAAACAAATGAGGAGTTGTAATTGATTTGAGGGCCCAATATTATAATTAATTTCTTAATGAAGATTTTTATACTTCAAAAAGAAAGACTGATCATTTAGAGAAATATTTACTCAGTAGCCTTAACTAAATCTTCCAGAGATGTAAAAGTTTTCTTGATTTTTATCCCTTGTCATCCATTATCTAACTTAAGGTAAAATAAATACAATTCTATTCCAAATAAACGGTTAACTATTTGTTGCTATGAATGTCTTTCTCCTTTTAAAAATAAGACACAAAAGAAACTTCTATATATGTATATGATATAATAATAAACATATATCAGGACTGTCCTTAAGAATGGACAAATGTCAAATGTAGCATAAAGTAACCTCAATAGTATTACTGTAAATATGTTCACATATACAATAAATCATTCTGGAACAATTATAAGCATTATTTCTTCTTAGAGTCTTTAAATGACCTTGGATTTATGAGAAAGGATGATATATGTTATAAAGCACAAAGGATAACTAAAAGGTAAGTTTGGAGTGACAAGACCCAAAATTCAACTGAGCAGAGAGATGAAAGAGGAGATTCGATCATGAAGAAAATGAATAAACTTGAAAATAGATGGATTTGGGTAATACAATTTGCAGAATAGGAGAATATTGAAAACAAAACAAAACTACTTCATAGACATGTAGCACTATGTTAGCCATATCAACATATTGCTAAAGCAATTATCACGAAGAAAGATTTAAATTGTTTATAAAAGCAGCTATAGATTTTCAAGTTTTATCTTTAAAGGCACTAAAGAGAATTTGTAAGCATACATACAATTCTTACTAGAGTAAATTAAAATCAAATAATGAACTATAATCAAACAAGTTAAACAGGCAATGTTGAAAAGATAAAAGAAAATATGTGTTTGCTACACATTTGGCCTTATTAAGATCAAATAACTGGTTTCATAAAAAGAACAAATGAAAATCATGCTTCTCACACTCCTCTCACACAAACACACACATTCGTAAACACGCACACGTAAATACATACAACTCAACCATCTTACATTCTGGAAAAGATGAAGATGAAATAAGTACAATAGATACTTTGACTGAAAAACTAAAACTTAAAAATATTCTTATTGACAGAAGCTAAAAGTAAAAGGAAATGATACCACAGAGAAATTTTTATTTTAAAAGTTTCCTACCTATAAAAGTATTGAGCAAGAACTTGGATGATATAAACACTTTTTTGTTTATTAATATTTTTTAAATAAAATAAAAATATATTGATTTAACTGTATGATTGTATGTCTGTAACATACTAGGTTTTATATATAATTGTTCAGATATAACAACTCCTCAGAACACTTCAGGATAGCATCAAGTATGAAAAAGTGGGTGACACTCTAGGTATACTTTATCAGAAACTGGCAACACATATAAATGAAAAATAATTGGAATAAATTGTGAGGATCAAAAATTAAAAATAATAAGTTTGGTACTAAGTTAATTCTCCCAACATTTGTTCTTTTGTTTTTTTCTTCACATCTTTAGAAGGTAACTGTGTACACAAAGTGGCTTTCACATATAATTACTTGTATAAAACTGTGAGAGTATTTATGAACTAGTACTCATAGAAAGTGCATTTAATTGTTTGGAAGTTTATGTGTAAAAGTAAATTATAAATGGACCTTGAGCTTGTTTGAAGGTTCTAGCAGGGGAACACAGCTACTTGGCATACCCTTAACCAAAGACCGGTCCTCTTCTATTTTGGGGAAGGTCATCCTCTTCAACTGAGAGTGCAGCTTCGCAGCTTCAGGAGGGACACACATGGAGGTGTGAGGGATGAAGGGACACCCGCCTACCCAGCCAGATCAGCCTAATCAACCCTGGCTATCAAAGGGGTGACAGTTGTCACAACCAGATTGCCCTCATATCCGCTCATCCTAAGTGAGGTATCCCAGAAGCAGAAAGACACTCAGGGTATATACTTACTCATAAGTGGAGATTAGACATATTGTATAGGATAAACATACTAAAATCAGTACACCTAAAGAGACTAATCAAGAAGGAGGACTCTGGCTAAGTTGCTCAATTCCCATTCAGAAAGGCAAAGAGGATAGACATCAGAAGAGGGAGAAAACAGGGAACAGGGCAGGAGCCTAACACAAAGGGCCTCTGAAAAACTCTACCCTGTAGGGTATCAGACCAGATGCTGAGACTTACAGCCAAACTTTGGGCAGAGTACAGGGAATCTTATGAAAGAAGTGGGAAATAGTAAGACCTGGAGAGGACAGGAGCTCCACAAAGAGAGCAACAGAACCAAAAAATCTGGGCACAGGATTCTTTTTTTTTTTTTTTAATTTTATTTTTTTCTTATCAGTTACATTTTATTAACTCTGTGTCCCAGCCGTGTCCCGATCCCTCATTCCCTCCCAGTCCCTCCCTCCCTCCCTCATCTACACCGTGCCCCTTGCCAAGTCCACTGATAGGGGGGACCTCCTCCCCATTCATCTGATCCTGTTTTATCAGGTATCTTCAGGACTGGCTGCAAAGCTCTCCTCTGTGGCCTAACAGGACTGTTCCTCCCTTGGGGGGTGGGGAGGCCAAAGAGCCAGTCATTGAGTTCCTGTTAGAAATAGTCCTTGTTCCCCTCACTATGGGAACCCTCCTCCACTGCTGGTAGGATTCTTTTCTGAGACTCATACTCCAACCAAAGACCATTCATGGAGATAACCTAGAACTCCTGCACCAATGTAGCCCATGGCAGTTCAGTGTCCAAGTGGATTCCATAGTATTGGGAAAAGGGACTGTCTCTGACATGAACTGATTGGCTTGCTCTTGGATTACCTCCCCCTGAGCAGGAAGCAGCCTTACCAGGACACAGAGGAAGACAATGCAGCCACTCCTGCTGAGACCTAACAGACTAAGATCAGAAGGAAGGAGAGGAGGACCTTCTCTATCAGTGGACTTGGGGAGGAACATGGGTGGAGAAGGGGGAAAGAGGGTGGAATTCAGAGGGGATGAGAGAGGAAGCTACAGGGAGGATACAAAGCAAATAAACTGTAATTAATAAAAAAACTATCCAAAAAAGTAAATTACAAAAGAGAATATCATCATATGTATTAAAATAAATGCATTAAACTATGATGAGATGATGTTATAATCTTATTTCTTGAAGAATAACTGTTCTGTGAGGTCATCAAATGTTTGATAGTCATCTACCACAGATCTAGAACATTCACTGTCATGTAATGAATTTAATATGAGCAATTATGTATAAAAGAAAAGGATAAACAAGAAAAGTAATTCCAATAATCAGTCATATCAAAACACATCCATTATAGATTGCATATATTAGTTAATTTTGGCACAAACCAAGCAAACATACAAACTTATATTAGCTAAATTTTGCTGATGGAATTTCAACATCTGAAATTCTATGTTATAGAAACGTATAGATAACTCTTCTAAAATATTGTATTAGCTAGTTCTAGAAGTGAGCTCTTATACATTTTAGAGTAATTCAACTTTTGTCAGCTTTTCCACAATAAGTCATTCCAACCCTTTAGCAAATGTTCATATTCAAAAGCAACTGTTAGATATTGCATTATCTTTAATAAATTGCAAGTATGATAATTATTGCTACGTGTAACTTAAAAAAAAGAAGTAAAAAGTTTTTACATGTGGTACTGATTACAATGGTTTATATTTAATCTTTCTGAGATGAGAGCTCTCTACAAATGGATTATGTGATTGTTATTCTTCAGAATATTGAATCTTAGTTATTAGGATGCAATGAACACACACATACACATTCACGCATATAACACTCAGCTATAGAAAGATGTGCCAGATAAATTTTCTATTTATGTGGCAAAACATGACCACAAGGTCTTGGAAAGGAACATGTTTATATCATACACAACTCTGAAGTAACAGTCCATTACTGAGGGATATCATGGTAGGAACTCAAAGCAGGAACCAGGAGACATGAATAAATCAAGGCTAATTATGAGCTTCCACTCCATAGGATGTTCAACTTGTCAAGAACCAAAGTAAACAAAAGCTGCCAGATTCCAGCATTCAACAAAATTTTTTTTAATTTTAGTTTTATTTTTATAGTAATTAGAGTTTATTCACTTTGTATCCCAGCTGTAGCCCCCTTCCTCCTCCTCCCTCATTCCCTCAACAATTTCTGATTATAAAGTACCAATTTAATCCTCAAATCTCTAAGAATAATGTTTATCTTCATCAGGTAATAACTATCATCATAATAAGTAAATTATAATAAATAAGTAATAAATAATTAAAATTACGTTTTCAAATGTAAGATGCATAATTTTACTTGTAATTTGTCTTACTGATTTAAGAATCTTTTTTTAAGTGTGTGTGTGTGTGTGTGTGTGTGTGTGTGTAATTTATTATGGACACACATGCCACAGCAAAATGTGAAGGTCAGAAGATAACTTTTGGAGTGTGTTTTCTCCTATCTTCATATGGATACTATGGATCAAACTCAAGCCACCAGTCACGTGCGGCAAGTTAGCTTTGCCTGCTTACCTATCTTTCTCACCCATCATTTTAAAACTGCACTTTATTGTTCTTACAAGGTTTTTCATTGTAGTGTTATATTAAATTATAACACTGAGAAAAATTTATAATTTATGAGCTTGCTGTGTATTTTTAATTTAACGATGACATAGAATTAAAAGACTATATTTTCAAATCAAGTATACAGATCTAAGTTTTTAACATATTGTAGAATTTATAGTTATTTCCTGAGCATAGAGATGTGACAATTTTTTGATTAATATCATAGGACATTATCAAAAACAAAACTAGTACTAACAAGACAGCTTTTAGTCTAACTCCAGATTACTCACTAAAAATCTCTTTCTGGTATTACCAGTTGATCCAAAAAGATGCATGAATAAAAATTAATTAAAATACTTAGCAATCAAGAGAAATTTGTCACTAAATATATGTTAACAAATCTTTAAGCAACCTGGTTTTCCAAGTTCATTTTTACCAAAATGTTTACATTACGAAGACAAATCAAATGCATCACAACACGTTCTGTTATATTACATGAGAATTCAGACTTGAATACACTGAAAATTATTCCTCGGGTTGGTTATACAATCTCAAGATAGCAAAATTTGCTGGTAGCTGGTCAATTTCCTCCATAAAGATTGTCAGTTTGAATTTATATTGCTATCAGATACAGGATTTCAGAAAACAATATCAAAACTGGAAAGTTATAGGACACTAAAGTGATGAAGGTATTTTCAATCAGAAAATTTTCAATAGTTAAAGTTTATTTGTGCATCTGAGTGAGGGTTGTAACTAGTTCTATTAAAGAATTAAAATTTTATAAGTGGCTCACAATAACAAGGTGTAAAAACAGTGATTGAAATTGTGAACACATCAGGGATTTCTATTATTACATGAAAAATTAGACTAATTCTAAAGTTTTATAGTTTCATTATATTATATATAATGTACAACTACATATATAGTGATAGCCCCTATGTATTCCATATTCTAATCCAACCCAAGTGCATTAGTCATAGAACATTTTTATTATTTATATTCATAGCTCATAAAAGCTATATTTCTGATTTTTTTTCTTAACACTGGCATGTTTTCCATGACTTACTTGTTAGAAACTATATCATTATATTTTTCATCCTATTTAACAGCCTTACATTCAGTAAAAGGTAATTATGAATGAAACCTTCAAACAATTTACTATAACTCAGATAATACATTGGTCTCAGCTATGAGATATTCAAAACATTTAAATTTCATTTTTCACTTACTCTGATAGCCTCACTATAAGAAAAAAGTTTAGTATCAGTGCATTGATATCTACTGCCAAATAAATGCTTTCATCATGGCTAAATAGATGTTTAAAATAACACACCCCCTTTTCCATTTAACTTGGGACTTATTTGTGAGATTTTGTAGTGCCAAGAAAAATATGAATATCATAAATAAGATGTTTTCTCTTAAGGTTTTTACTTCAAGAAATTAAATATGGAGACGTTATCTGAAACTGAAAACATAAGAAATGTTTAAGTTAACAAAACCAAAAATCAATTATTCTTGTTGTATATATCAGAGATGCCATGGGTAAATGAAAAAGAAAAAGAAAAGCTTAAAAATTAAAAGAAAGTAAAGGGAAGAAAAATAAGAAAAACACAGCAAAAAGCAACTTAACCACCTTACATATAAATGACATAATTTCACTAAAAGACAGAAATTATATGTAACAAAGAATATACAACAATGTTTCATGTTCAAAATATCAGTTTAAATATGAAAAAATGGAAGCTGTAACAATGGGAGTTTTAGTGAATTGTAGCTCACTTAGTGTATAAACTGATAGTGAGACTAGCAACAAAGTAAAAAATAGAACAACAATCATAATATGTGTCACATTTAACCTTTTGAAAAGTAAGGGCAAAAAAGCATGACAAAGCTAGACAAAATGCAAAAATTACTCCCATAAAGAATAAGGTTAATATTAGTATTAACTTCCAGGAATAATAGAAAATAATCATTTGAGGTACTGAAAGAAAAAAATGTAAGCATACCATATCTAGTGAACATATTATTTAAAGGTAAAAAAATTTTTCCTCAGACAACAAGATATACAAACGAGCATGTGTCCATAGACTTTATTTCCACCAGAAACAAGGATATGTATAAAGAAACAAGAACATTAGAGGTGATTGCAGTGTTCACATAAGTAAGATGGACAACAGGTATCAAGCAATCAGTAGGGATGAATAATTTAGGAGCTTGATTTTAAGCTTCATGTATGGCAGAGCAAAATGTTCCCAAAACTCAAATATTTAAAAAGGTCATTGATGTGTTCTCCATAGGTCTGGAATATTAATGAATAACCTGGAGATGTAATTTGGGTAGTATATTTACCTATCATTATAAAGTCTTAGGATTAATGCTCAAAGACAAACACAAAAATTGCACCCCATAGGAAAGTAGTATCCCCAGTTGTTCAATTTTGTGCTAATTTAATAATTTTATAAAATTGTTTCATGGTATATAGAGTTTCCTAGCATTGTGGATAAATTATATATCTGTCTATTATATATCTGTACCTATACTAATTATCTTTAAAATCAATTTTTGTTTCCTAAGTTTTATTCTTTGTTTTGTTTTATTTTAAGGAATAAAAGTTCTGGTGATGTGTGATTAGAGCAGTGAAGAGGAACTGAGACAAATTGGGGTAGGAAAAAAAGCACGAACAGAATATAATGTGTGAAAAACACTTTCAAGAAAAAAAATTATTTGTTTTGAGACTATTTTTTAACACTTTGGATTTTTTATTGTTTGTTTTCTTGTGTTGTGACAAAGATTGTAATAGTCCTTAACTTCATATCTTATTATATCATAAAATTTATTGTATAAAATTATTTATTCAAGAATCTACTATATAGTTAAATGTTCAGTTTTTTATGTTTATAATACTCTTCATTAATTCACCATAATCATTACAATACTGAGAAAGATGTGCACATTGAACAGAGTGGAATAGAGGCATTTCAGTCCCTCGAATTGATGAGCCTTTAATAATTAAAATTACAGCATCCTCCTACAACCTGTGAAAACATAGAAGCACATTTATGTCACAGGAAAGCAAACATTATGAATGCAGTTGAACTAAAGCTGAACTTGATCAGTGACTAGAAAATTGAAGAGAAGAAAGAGGCTAGGACACCCAGAAATGGGGCAGGAGAAAGAGACAGCTAATAGAAACAAATGGTTTTCTAGCTCACTAAATAGAAAGAGAAGTAAAGAGTAACAAAACTAGATGGCAAAGAAAGTCAATGCCTTCTTTCAGATGATAATAGACAAAGAATGCCAAGTCCTCTTTTTATTTAGTTAAAATACAAATAGACAAGGTTGGTGTTTGGTTGGGCCAGCTCAAAGGCCTGGATCTGGGGGTGGTCAGCCTGCCAGCTCCCCCACAGCCACAGCACCAGGGCAAGCTTTGCAGCACTGCCCAGCTAGCTCAACCAATGCTGGAGACAGCAGGAAGCAGAGATCCAGCTCACCTTGGGGCCGGCCGGCTCACCTGTACCAATACTGGTAGGGTTTGAGGGGCTTGTTCTACCGATCCTAAGCTTCAGGATCTCCGTGACATAAAGCAACAGCAGATTATATGAGAGGAATCCTAGTGAGGTTCTGGTAGAGGAGCAAAAGCCAGAGACCAGGTACCTGACATGACAACGAACATCTGCACGCAAAGACGTGTGGACTAAAGAGTACAGTGTAGGATATACTGTAAGATGCTGCAGCTTCCACAAGATGTTTCTCCCCCTTCCTAGGTGAGATTGCAAGGGCATAGGACTGGTAAAAAGGGACAGGGATGAGTGGGATTGGGGTGCATGATGTGTAATTCACATAGAGTCAACAAAAGGTTATATTAAAAAATACAATTAGAGGAGTTCTTCTCTCCATCTCCTCTATTCTATATCCTCTATCCTCTCATGCTTCACCAATTCCCCTGATTCATGACCTCTTCTTCTTTTTTAATTAAATTTTTAATTTTTATTAATTACAGTTTATTTACTTTGTATCCTACCTGTAGTCCCCTCCCTTCTCCCCTCCCAATCCCGTGCTCCCTCCCCCTTCTCTACTCATGCCTCTCCCCCAGTCACTGATAGGGAAGGTCTTCCTCTCCTTCCTTCTGATCATAGTCTATCAGGTCTCATCAGTAGTGGCTGCACTGTCTTCCTCTGTGGCCTGGTAAGGCTAATCCCCTCTCAGGGGGAGGTGATCAAAGAGCAGGCCAATCAGTGCATGTCCTCTTCTTTAATATTGTTGCATAAGCAAATCTAAATGTAAATTCAGGATAATGAGTGAGGCTAGTCTTGTCTACAAAGTGAGTTCCAGGACAGCCAAGCTTAGGCAGTGAAGGAAACCACTAAAAACAAAAAGCTGACTAAGAGGTACAAGGAGCCCATGGTTCAGCCCTAGCAAGCAACATAACTTGACAGCTTTGGTCACATGACCCAAGTTGAGACCCATGCCATGAGAAACAGCCACCCTTGACACTATAAATGATATTCTTGTATATTTGCAGACAGGAGTTTGGCCTGTCATCTGAGAGCCTTCACCCAGGAACTGATAGAAACAAAGGCAAGGACCCATAGCCAAACACTAGGCAGAACTTGGGAAATCCTGTGGAAGTGTCTGGGAGGGGTTGAGGAGGTGGATTGAAGGAGTCAGAGAGGTCAGGGACAGCACAAGAAAACTTACAGAACCAATTAAGCTGGTTCAAGATGGACCCACAGAGACTGAGCCACCAACCAGAGAGCATGCATG
>NW_026596244.1:778991-856568 GCF_907164565.1 Psammomys obesus | reverse complement strand
GAGGTTCAAAAAATAAAGTGTTCTACAAGCGATTCCATTTGTGTCCATAATACTGATTTTATGAGTGGAATATTTTAATGGTGGAGGAGAAATTTGTCTGTAATATCTCCTCTTCCTGGAAAACAAAGTTGACTATACTATCCTTTCCGTCTGGAAAACAAAGCATGTATTAAAAGTGTTTGAAATCCGTTGCTGTTACCCAGTCACATATTAGGAAATGCAGAACACTTTTTAATTTCTCAATAATTTTTTTATGAAATTGTCATTTATTCTATATCTAGTGTTGATTTCTGAAACATATATCGATGTATTGAGCACATTATATTGTTCATAGCATTGAGAGTACTGAATTTAGATGTTAGACACAGGAACTAGAACCCGTTCTTTTATAAAATCATGTAACAAATTTGTGTGTCCTCATGGATTTCCTCAGTTAAGAGATTGAAATGTTAAACATGTGAACTTTTGAGTGTCACTTTACATTCATAAAACTTGAACCAATATTATCATTCATGTATTTATAGACTATACAAACAGTTTTACACTCTAGATTATATGGTGAAATTTAATGCCATATATAATTATTTACTTAACTAAGTGAATCTCATGCTGTATCACAAACTTGAAAGGAACAGAGCACATAGCATGAAACATGACTCATGGCTCAGATTTTTCTCTGTGAAAGTCAAAGGAACCAAGACATAGACTTGCTTCACTTAATTATTTTTATTAAGATTGGATGAACACATTAACTTGTTTAAAATCTACAAGATATCTTCTTATCCAAATTATTACTGTTCTCTTTGAAAATCATATAAAGAATAACTTGACATTTTTGAAAACATACTGCAATTACTATAAATGACAGTGTTCTCTCCTTGGTGTTAAAAAAATCTATTTGAAAGATTTTATCACCTTACAAGTCATCTGCTTATGATTTTACCCTGCTCTTTTCTTATGCTAACTTTATACTGTGTAAAAAATGAAAGGTGCAATCTGTTGCTCAAAATTGACTAGATAGAACAGCCAGGTAGACAAGTTTTTACTTTCCTTTCCATTCTCCAATACAATTTTCTAGACCAGGAAATCTGGAATACTATGAAAAGACCTAAAATAATAATAATAGGGAAAAAAAAGAATAACAGGAATAAAGAAGAAGAATAAAACTTGATCAAAGGTACAGAAAATATTTTCATCAAAACCATAGAAGTAAATGTTTCTAATATATATGGCAAGATACAAGAGTATTTAGAACATCCAAAAGACTGGACCAGAAAAGAAATTATCCATGACACATAATAATCAAAACTCTAAACATACAAAAAGAAAGAATATTAAAAGCTGCAAAGATAAAAGGCCAATTAATGCATGAAGGCATATCTATTAGAATAATACCTAGCATTTCAAAGGAGACTCTAAAAGATCGAATGGCATGGAAAGAGGTTTTACAGACTCTAAGAGACCACAGATGCAAGTCCAGACTTCTATACCCCTAAAATTATAATCACAAGAATTGGAGAAAAAGTCTCTACAATATACTCTAATTTAAGCATTATCTACCATTCTAACTTTACAAAAGGCAATAGAAAGAAAACTTCCACATGAGGAGGTTAAACACACCCAATAAAAGTTAAGGAATACAGAATCTGACTAGTAAAAAAATAGTGGATCCTCATACCACCACAGCACAATAACTGGAATCAATCAACATTGCTTATTAAGAACTTTCAATATCAATGGTTTTAATTCACCAAATAATGACATAGACTAACAGATTAGGTATGAAAACAAAATACATCCTCGGCTCTATCTTGGAAATACACCTTAATATCAAGGAGAGACATCAGCTCTCTCCTTTTTATCTTTTAAAAAGATTAAAAGCATTCTATCAAATAGATCCACAAAAGTAGACAGTGTAGCCATATTAATATCTGACAAAACTAACTTCAAATAAAAACTAATCCAAGGAGATAGGGAAGGATGCTATGTATCAATAAAGGAAAAATGTAGCAAGAAGATATAACAATTATAAGTATGTAAACATCAAACTCAATGGCAACAGTTTCAGAAAGAAATTAAAAAGAGTATCTGAAAACCAAAGTTCTCCCAGGCCTATCCATCAGTAAGGCAATCTACTATTTCAATACAATCCCCATCAAAACTTCCGCACAATTTTTCACAGCTTTTGAAAGGACAATTATCCGTTTCATATGAAAATACAAAAACAGCAACAACGAAAAACCAAACAAAACGAAGAATAAATACAAGACAACTAAAACAACTCTGACTAATAAAATAACTACTGGAGGTATCACCATCCCTATTTTCAAGTTGTGTTACAGAGTTATAATCATAAAAAGAGCATGGTATTGGTACAAAAAAAAAAAAAAAAAAAAAAAAAAAAAAAAAAAAAGGAAACAGTAAATTAATGGCAAAAAAAAAAAAAAAAAAACAGACACATGGATCAATTGAATCTAACTGAACTAACTGAAGACCCAGACATAAATCCACACACATATGAGCAACTGATTTTTTTTTTATAAAGAAGCCAGAAATATACAGTTGTCACAAGACAAAATCTTCAACAAACAATAAACATGCAAATTGATCTATATTTATCACCCTGCACAAAAGTCAATTCCAGATGAATCAAAGACCTCAAGTTAAGGCCATATACACTGAAAAGGATAGAAGCAATCTACAGATTCAGTGCAATTCTCATCAAAATAACAAAACAATTTCTTACAGAACTTGAAAGAACAATTCTCAATTTAATATGGAAAAACAAAAAACCCAGAATAGTTAAAAAAAAATCCTGTACAATAAACAATCTCCTGGAGGTATCTCCATCCCTGACCTCAAGCTGTACTACAGAGCAGCAGTAATAAAAACAACATGGTACTAGCATAGAAACAGTGGATCAATGGATTCAAATCAAGGAGCCAGAAATAAACCGTCACACCTATGGAAAACTGATTTTTACAAAGAAGCAAAAACCACACAATGGAAAAAAAAAAAAGATAGTATCTTCAACAAATGGTCCTGGTCTAACTGGATGCCTACTTGTAGAAAAATTCAAGTAGATCCATACTTATTACTCTGCACAAAAGTAAAGTCCAAGTGGATCAAGGTCTCAAAAGAGGAAACACAAATGATTGAGTAGCACTTAAAACTGTTCAACATCTTTAGTGCAACAGTAGCACAAACCTTGAAGGACTAACCAACCAAAATAGGATTGTATTTAAGGCCCAATTTAAAAGATGGAACCCTTACCAGAAACGGTTTAATGGTTAAGAACCTGAGATGACATAGGCCAGGCAAGGAAAACCCAAATACTACTACTATTTGGCCAAAGTAACATAGTGATTAAAGGACTCCTAATCACTTTCTGCTATATTCATAGATCAGTGTCTTTTTCAGCCAACATCAGAGAAGCTTCCTCCTGCAGTATGTGGGAAGAAATACAGAGATCCACAGCTGGGCAATATGCAGGGAGTAAATGACCTTCAAACAATTGTCCTAAATGGAATGTCTCTATCCTTCTTTTATGCCTCAGAGAACCCTGCAGAACAGAAGAATCTAAGAACAACAGGAAATGGAGAACAGGAAGAAAACAAAGCCTTCTAACCAGAGCACAACCAATACACATGATCTAATGTGGTAGCCTGGGTCATGAATGCACTGGTCAGGGGTCTGACAGTGTGTCCCAGTGTTGAAAGTGGAAGTTATTATCTGTCCACATATTCAGTCAGTTAACTAATCAGCTTACTAATGAAAATTAGATTTCACTAACAGAATGTCAGTGAGTATACAAACCACTTTTTTTGTTTGCTTGTTTTATTTTGCTTTAGGTTTTTTGTTTGGTTGTTTGTGTTTGTTTGTTTGTTTTTGTTTGTTAATTTTGTTGTTTTTTGGTTTGTTTCTTTGTTTCTCTGTGTAGCTCTGTCTGTCCTGGAAATAGCTTTATAGACCAGGCTCACCTAAAATGTGGAGATCTCCCTGACTCTGTGCCTTTAGTACTGGGATCAGTTCTACAAGCTGAAACTTATTTAATTGAAGAACAACAAATTTAAGGCCACAGTTTTCATTACAATAAATGTTATGTTCATAGTATAACTTAGTTAATGTTAAATTACTATGTATAGTCTATGCCAACTGAAAAAGATTTCAGTATTTTCATAGATGATTCTTAGTTATACATAATCATCCTCAATTTCTAAACTGTTATTGAAGACATTCTACCTATAAAATAAATTGACATTTTGTGGATTGCACTTGTATATTTTTAATTTTATAAGTATATATTAAAAATAGAACTGAACTAATTGAACATAGAAATGAAGCACATAATGTAGAAGTATAATTTTATATTTATATACATGTCATCTCTATAGACTATGTACGTTCAGCCAAAATTCTACTTTATTAATTTAAAAATAAATTATTTTTATACATTTTAAATTAATATAATATTGTATCCCCTTTCCCCGCCCTTCCTCCAGCCCCTCCAAGTTACCCTCCTCTTTCCAACCCCTCCTTTATCCTCTTCTCAAATTCATGTTCATGGCTTCTTTTTCCTCGATTATTATTACTACACACACACATCGAAATAACTATAGAAATGCTAACATGGAAGTGAGAAAATTGAATATAATCCCACACAGGCACAACAAAACAACAAAATACAAAAACAAACAGGGAAAAGGCGTAAGGGTAGAAAAGGGAGAATGGGTGAGTCTGGGAGGAAACGAGGGAGGGGCTACAGCCGGGATACAAAATGAATAAATTGTGATAAGCAAAAATACAAATAAATAAATAAAATAATTAATTAAGTAACCCGCCACCGTGAACAAAAACAAAAACAAAAAACTACAGGCAATAGTGACTACTGAAGAGATTAATTTCTGGTGATTGTATGATTTATTGCCTACTGAGTAAAAAGAGGTCATTCCTGAAACTATGTATACACACACACACACACACACACACACACAACAAAAACAAAACAAAACAAAAAGCAGATTCACCAATAATCTTTGAGCTTTATTCATCTTGATGCTCACTTGTATCCAGATAGTTCTGTTCTGAATAAGACTTTGACTCAGTGACCTGGTTTTTATACAGCTTATAGATTCCACAGCTATAGTTTTATGCTAGATATTTTGCCTTTCTCAACAACTTACTGGTTCATTTCTCTCTTGCCTACTATCTAGTGAAAAATACAGCAATTTAAACATGTATACTGGTTTTAAGCAAAATTTGAGAATGAAGATTTTTATAACCCTTAAATTACAGCTAATTATTTCAATCTTTTTCTGTTTTGTGCCTTTCTTTCAATATATAAATTTAACATTGAGTGGATGGTTAGTGTGGAAATATTATTAGCATTTAATACTTTAGCCAAATTGCTACAGGAGTTAACATTCATATTAAAGTACTATATAACAGCTACACAGAATATACAAAATGCTTTCAGAATTTAAAACCAATAAATCCTGAAACAACAATAAGCTACTTCCAAATCCAAATAATATGACAATTTTTTAATACATTGTCAATAATTACTATAAATCAAGGAAGTGACCTGTTTTATCATGGAATAGTTTTTCCTTTTGATGGTGGATAAACCAAGGGAAGAAGATTATAAAATCAAGGTGTAAGATTTTTCAGTAACCAGACCACACAAAGAATGAAATTAAGCTTTCCATTGAATTCCCTTCCTGTTTCCTCATTTCACTGAAGCAATTCAGTTCACTGAGTGCCACCAAATAAAACAGAACTCAAAAGTCAGAGCAATTACATGAAGGAAGTGTTAAGGAGATTTAAATATGTCCTAAAGTGGGACTCTGCTCCTGATGTCACACTGTCTGTCAATTTAAAGTTTCAGGTTCAGTAGCTGGGTATCAGCACACTAGAGAGTCTAGTGTCCTGCCTGCAGAAGTTAGTACAAGTCTTATCAAACACATCACTTCATCTGAATGAAGCTGAAGGGACTTTAGCAATGATCTTTGAAGTCCAGAGCCCCCTGGGGATTTATCACTTGGATTTGAAGTGACTTATAAAGGTCTAGACATTAGACATTTTAAATCTACATTTACTATTTAAAAATTTCCTTCCAGCATCATGATTAACCCTGAAATCTGAGTTCTATTCCAGTTCTCCACATGGGCTCCTATTAAACTAGCTCCTTGTATGTGCCTAAGTGTAAGCATGTGTGTACAATAAACAGTGAATTGCTCTCAGCAGCTGTGAGCAGGTGGCAAGAAATTCAAAAGATAGGGCTATTGGGACATTAGACTTTAATGGAACTTCAATGACAATTGCAATTTAAATTATCTAGGAAAACAAAGGAGACTACTCAGCCTCTTTCCTCATCTCAGAATTGATTGGAATTATTAAGAACATTTAGAGGTACTATTTTTTTATGATTGCAATATTTTGTGTTAGATAATGCATTTCTTTCTATTTCCAGTTTTTAATGTGATGTTTCTATATTTTAGATTGCATTGTGGAATGCAGATATTTGAACTGTTACCCAAATATTATTCTTGAATCTTAGAAATTATTATTTTAATATGTCATACAAATAAAATGAAGAATTTTCATTACCATTAAACTTTCCAGACAAACTATTTTAAAATATATTTCTGAATATTACATATCTTAATACACAGCTTTCATTCATTAATATTTATGTACATCACAGAGTATATTGATATATTTATGATAAGTCAATTGATTCTACTGACAACTGGAATCATAATACAAATGTCTCTTAAGGAGAGGGCCTAATGCAGATGAATGCAAGCTCCAAGTTAGCCATTTGAGTCTCTTTTATGAGCCCTATTTAGTTGTTTCTGTAGGATGTGTCCCCCTGTGGCTCCTACAGTTCTTCCACCCTCTCTTCTGCATATTCCATGAGCCATGCCTAATGTTTAGCTGTGGGCCTCATATGCTTTCATCAGCTGCTGGAGGAAGTATCTGAGGACAAATTGACTAGATACCTATATATGACCATAGCAGAATATCATTAGAACTAATAATCATGGAATATTTTGTGAATAGTCGTTGTTTTTACATCGGGTCTCTGAGGCATCTAGCTTCTGGATCTTATCCATACAGTGATGGGTATGGAATCCATTGATGGCTTGGGATTCAAGTTAGACCTGTCATTTCTTGGTTTGCCACTCCATAAGCTCTTAGTCAAAATTGTTCTACCACATCTTGAAGGCAGGACTGACTAGGGGTCATAGGTTTTGTGGCTGAGTTAGTATCCCAGTCCATCCACTGGAAGCCTAACCTTCCAGTTCAAATTCCGTATCTTAAATTACTAGGGATCCTTTCTGGATCACCCTTATACATTCAGGAAGTTTCCACCCTACCGGTTTCCACAGCCATTCCCTAAATGCCCACTTATCCCAGCCCTTGAGCCTCATTCTCTCTTCTTCCATTCCTCCTTTCCCCACTTAATCCGACATTTACCCACACCTGTTTCCAGTCTGCCTACAAAAATACACTCTTTTTCCCCTTCTTAGGGAGAACTGTGTATTCCTTTTATGCCTCTCATCTTTCTATAACTTATCTGAGTCTGTGGATTGTAGTGCAATTATCCTTTTCTTAAGAACAGATATCTACTTATAAGTGAGGATAAAACATGGTTGTCTTTCTAGGTTTGGGTTGCTTTGCTCAGGGTGATTTTTTTTCTAGTTCCATCCATATGCCTGTAAATTATATTATGTCATTTTTTTTCCAACAGCTAAGTACAATGTTCTGTAAACACTAAGACCACAGACTACTACCAATAAGCCCAGACTCTATTATACCCAGAAAAACTTTCAGTCACCATAGATGGAAAAAACAAGATACTACATGATAAGGTCAGACTTAAAAAAATATCTGTCTATAAATATAGCACTACAGAAGATACTACAAAGAAAACTCTGATCAATCCTCAGTCAGAAAGGCAAACAGGATGGACGTCAGAAGAGGAAGAAAATAGGGAACAGGACAGGAGCCACCACAGAGGGCCTCTGAAAGACTCTACCCAGCAGGGTATCAAAACAGATGCTGAGGCTTATAACCAAACTTTGGGCAGAATTCAGGGAATCTTATGAAAGAAGGGAGAGATAGAATGACCTGGAGGGGACAGGAGCTACACAAGGAGAACAACAGAACCAAAAATTTGAACACAGGGGTCTTCCCAGAAACTCATACTCCAACCAAGGACTATGCATGGAGATAACCTAGAACCCCTGCACAGATGTAGCCCATGGCAGCTCAGTCTCCAAGTAGGTTCCAGAGGAATGGGAACAGGGACTGTCTCTGACATGAACTCAGTGGCTAGCTCTTTGATCACCTCCCCCTGATGGGGAATCAGCCTCACCAGGCCACAGAGGAAGACAATACAGCCAGTCCTGATGAGATCTGATAAGCTGGCATCAAAGAGAAGGGGAGGAAGACCTCCCGTATCAGTGAATTTGGGGATGGTCATGGGAGGAGAGGATGGAGGGAGGGTGAGATTGAGAGAGGATGAGGGAAGGGGCTACAGCTGGCATACAAAGTAAATAAACTGTAAACAATGAAAATAATAAATAAATTAAAAAAAAAGAAAGAAAACTCCAATCCAAGGAGGTTAAATGAACCCAAGAAATGACAGGAAATAAATAATGTCATACCAGCAAAAACAAAAGAAAACAAGTGAGTCCACATGTTCATGCCCACACACAAACACACAAACACAGACACACACACACACACACACACACATATACACACCACCACCACCACCACTACCATTACTACCACCACCAGCAACCAAAAATAACAGAAACTAGCAATCATTTGTCATTAATATCTTTTGGTATCAATGGACTCAATTCCTCTAAGAAGACACAGACTAACAGAACAGATGTGAAAAATTGATACATCTTTCTATTTCACACAAGAAATACACCTCAACTTCAAAGGCAGATACTACCTCAGAGTAAAGTGTTAGAGAAATATTTTCCAAGTGAATGGACCTAAGAAGCAGGCTCTTATAGCCATTCTAAAGCCTAACAAAATAGATTTCAATCCAAGACTAATCAAAAGAGATAGGGAAGGACAATTTATATACAACAGAGCAAAAATCCACTAAGAGAACATTCAATTCTTATCATCTATGCCCCAAATTCAAAGCTATCCACATTTGTAAAATAAATAAATAAATAAAATTTAAAACACACATTGACCCTTACACATAAGTAGTGGGAGAGTTCAGTAACCTACTCTCACCCAAATATCATCCAGGTAAAAACTAAACAGATAAACACTGAATTTAACAGATGTTGTAAATTAAACGGACCTAACAGATAGCTACAGAACATTTCATCTAAACACAAGAGAATATACTGTCTTCTCAGTACCTCAGAGAATTTTCTCCAAAATTGACCATACACTTAGTCACAAAGGAAATCTTGACAGATACAAGGAAATGGAAATTACTCCCTGCATCCTATCAGACTACCACGTACTATAGGTGGATTTCAACAACAGAAACAAAAGAAAGCTTACAAACTCATAGAACCTGAACAACTCTCTACTGAATAACTTCTAGGTAAAAACACAAAAATTAAAGTCTTTCAAGAATTCAATGAAAATATGTTACTTACTCAAATTTAGCAAACTGAGGTTGTAATCATTTGCCATAGAATTCCATTGTATTATACAATGTATACAATAATTTTTGCTTGAAACACATTTCAGAGGCCCTATGTGGTAGGCTCCTGTCCTGTTACTTGTTTTCTCCTACTTCCAATGTCCATCTCATTTGTCTTTCTAAGTGAGGATTGATCATCTTACCCCGGACTTCTTGTTTAGCTTCTTTAGGTTGACATTTGAATTCACATTGAATAGTTTTTTTCATTGTTTTTGTTTTTGTATTGATGTGATAAGAGTACCATTCCTCTGACATAATCTGATTGGCCTGCTCTTTGATCACCTCCCCCTGAGGGGGGGGAGCAGCCTTACCAGGCCACAGAAGATGACAATGCAGCCACTTCTGATGAGAACTGATAGTCTAAGACCAGAAAGAGGGAGAGGAAGACCTCCCCTATCAGTGGACTTCGGGAGGAGCATGCATGCAGAAAGGGGAGGAGGGTGGGGCTTATGGGGGGGGTACAAAATGAATAAAGTATAATTAATAATAATAAAAAATATTTTAAAAATGCTACAAAAAAAAAAAAAGAGTACCATTCCATTGTTTCATCCAGGGTTACAAAGTTTTTTTCTGAACATCTTTTTTCTGCAGAGACTGAGCTATTCTCCTTTTGTGGTCTTGGCATTACTTTTGAATGTTTTTAGCCATCTGAGTATGGGATTATTTCTTAATTTTCAATTTTAAACTACTGTCCTTGAAGTCAGTGTTTACTTCAATTCAAAATCTTTTCCATTGTTTTAGTTTCTCTTGCAAGAAAGTTAAAACTGTAAGTCAGAAGACAGCAGTAGATTTCAAGATTACTTTATTTGTTCTTTTTCATTCCATGATAATTTTAAGTTAAATTTTTAAAATAAATTTCTATGAAAACTTTCTTTAGGGTATTTATGAAGATCACATTTTCAAAATAGTTCCACTCTGCTACAAGAAGCCCTGGAATTTCCTGGAGAGTGCTGGTCCATTTTCCTCCAGGAAATCTTGAGAATGCTGATTCTTTTGTTAATGAACAAATCAACAGCAGCAGCTGCTGCCGCACAGACCAACTCAATGGCAAAAGGGAAGACCAACTTGGCAGAAAGCTAAAAGATGCACTTTCTTTTGAAGTACTTTTATCTAGGCTCCTACCAGAAGATGCTACCTACGCCTGGAGTGCTCCTTCTCTCTTGATTGTATCCCCCCATAAGCCCCTCCCTCCTCCTCTTCCAGCCCCACCCTCCCTCCCTCTTCCTCTCGCTTGCCCTTCCCAAGTCCACTGATAGGGGAGGTCCTCCTCTCCTTCCCTCTGATCTCAGTCTATCAGATCCCATCAGGAATGGCTGCATTATCCTCTTCTGTGGCCTGGTAAGGCTGCTCTCCCCTCAGGGGGAGGTGATCAAAGAACAGGCCTATCAGATTATGTCAGAGGCAGTCCCTCTTCCCATTACTATGGAACCCATTTGGATACTATGCTGTCATGGACTACATCTGCACAGGGGTCAAGTTTTTATTCTGCTTTATCTAACCAAATTTCATGTTATCTTTTTTAAGTAAGTCATTTACTTGTTATAGCTTATATTTTTGAGCTTTTACCTATTGTTTTAGCTTCTTCTTTGAATGTAATTTTCTTCTAATTCAACATATTCTCTTAGCCACATTTTCTTGTTCCTTCTGGTTCACTGGACTTTTTTTTTTCAATGAAGTAAATCATTTATTCAAGGAAAAAGAGATATAAGGTGAAGACATTGCCTAGAACTGATGGTTATAAAAGTTCACCTTAGATCTAAAGGAGAAAGGGATACTGAGTTTCCAAATAAACTACACAAAAATATCATACTGATTCTTTTGTTTAAAAGAGTCAGTGCAAGACTTTAGGGTATGTGTTGTCTTCAAACATACTTTTGGTGTTTGAAATACTAAAATTATAATGACAAAAAACTATGCCTCTAAAGGATTAAGAGGTCTACTGTCCTTGCAGAAGACTGGGTTCCATCATCAGCAATTGGTGGCTCACAATTATTTGTGAATTCAAATCTAGGATTTTCAATGTGGTCCTCTTCTAATATGAATAATTATATTAAATGAAAGTAGTCAAAAATGTTTGAATAAAAGACAGATTAGGAGAGTGAATTAAATAATGCCTTTCTATTCTGTCTTCATAAACTCACTTAAAATATAGTGATGTAGTTAGTCTTAAAATTCAGTATGGTAAAGGTCATACTAGAAAATCTTTATGTATGACAAACATCAAAGCAATATTTGAGGAATGAAATGATAAACACAGTATCAAATTAATTAATAAGCAAATTTCCAATTAGTACAACATATATATCAACCCAAATATATGTACATTTATATGTGTATATATAATGCCCAAAATAATACTACTGAAAGAACAAATATATCTACAATAGAAGTTGGAGATGTTACTGTTTCTTACTAAATAATTGAGGAAACAACTTGACACAAATTTATCAAGCACTCAGGCTTTCCCAACTGTACTGTTTTTTTTTTTAATTTTATTTTTTTCTTATCAGTTACATTTTATTAACTCTGTATCCCAGCCGTGTCCTGATCCCTCATTCCCTCCCAGTCCCTCCCTCTTTCCCTCATCTCCACTGTGCCCCTTTCCAAGTCCACTGATAGGGGGGACCTCCTCCCCATTCATCTGATCCTGTTTTATCAGGTATCTTCAGGACTGGCTGCAAAGCTCTCCTCTGTGGCCTAACAGGACTGCTCCTCCCTTGGGGGGTGGGGAGGCCAAAGAGCCAGTCATTGAGTTCCTGTTAGAAATAGTCCTTGTTCCCCTCATTATGGGAAACCAATTGGTTACTGAGCTACCACAGGCTACATCTGAGCAAAGGTTCTAGGTTATATCCATACATGGTCCTTGGTTGAATGTCAGTCTCAGAAAAGACCCTGTGCCCAGATATATTTGGTCCTTGTGGAGCTCCTATCCTTTCCTCATCAGAATAACTCCCCTTCTTTCTTATGATTCCCTGTACTCTGCCAAAGGTTTGGTCATGAGTCTTTGCTTTGAAAACACTGTTAGTTAGAGTCTTTCAAATGTGCTCAGTAGACTCCAGTCATACGTTCAATGCGCATCCCATCTGTCTTTCTAAATGAGGATTGATCATCTTACCTCATGTCTGCTCTCTTGATTATCTTTTTTAGGTGTACAAATTTCATTATGTTTATCACATGTTATAGGTCTATATAAGTGAGTATATACCGTGTTTGTCTTTCTCCTTCTGGGATATTTCACTCAGGATGATCTTTTCTAGATCCCACCATTTGCCTGAAAATTTCATGATTTCCTCCTTTTTGATTGCTGAGTAGTATTCCATTGTGTAAAAATACCACAATTTCTGTACCCATTCCTCCATTGATGGACATCTGGGTTGTTTCCAGGTTCTGGCTATTACAAATAAAGCTGCTATAAACATGGTTGAGCAAATATCCCTTTTGTGTACTTGAGCAAACTTTGGGTATATACCTAGCAGTGGTATAGCTGGGTCTTGAGGAAGCACTATTCCTAATTGTCATAGAAAGTGCCAGGTAGATTTCCAGAGTGGTTGTACCAGTTAACATTCCCACCAGCAGTGGAGAAGGGTTCCCCTTTCTCCACAACCTCTCCAGCATGTGTTGTCCCTTGAGTTTTTCATCTTGGCCATTCTGATGGGTGTAAGGTAATATCTCAGGGTTGTTTTGATTTGCATTTCCCTGATGGCTAATGAGGATGAGCATTTCTTTAAGTGTTTCTCTGCCATTCGATACTCCTCTGTCGAGAATTCTCTGTTTAGCTCTGCTCCCCATTTTTCTATTTATTTATTTATTTATTTATTTATTTATTTACTTTTTTTTTCAGTTTATTCATTTTTTTATTTTATCCCCCCATAAGCCCCTTCCTCCTCCCCTCCCGATCCCACCCTCCCTCCCCTTTCTGCATGCATGCCACTCCCCAAGTCCACTGATAGGGGAGGTTCTCCTCTCCTTTCTGATCTTAGTCTATCAGTTCTCATCAAAATTGGCTGCATTGTCCTCTACCGTGGCCTGGTAAGGCTGCTCCCCCCTCAGGGGGAGGTGATCAAAGAGCAGGCCAATCAGATTATGTCAGAGGCAGTCCCTCTTCCCATTACTATGTAACCCACTTGGACACTGAACTGCCATGGGCTACATCTGTGCAGGAGTTTTAGGTTATCTCCACAAATAGTCCTTGTTTGGAGTATGAGTCTCTGGGAAGTTACCTGTGTTCAAATTATCTTGTTCTGTTGCTCTCCTTGTGGAGTTCTGGTCCCCTCTAGCTCTTACTATTTCCCACTTCTTACATAAAATTCAATTCACTCTGCACATCAGTTGGATATCAGGCTCAACATCTGCTTTGACAGTCTATACTGCAGAGGCTTTCAGAGGCCCTCTGTGGCAGGTTTCAAGGTTGTTTCCTGTTTTCTTCTGGCTTTCAGAGACCCTCTGTAGCAGGTTCTGACGTTGTTTCCTATTTTCTTTTTCTTCTGATGTCAATTCTCTTTGCCTTTCTGGATGGGGATTGAACATTTTAGTTAGGGTCCTCTCTTTTGCTTAGTTTGTTTAGATGTACAGATTTTAGTGGGTTTATCCTATGTTGTATGTTTATATGAGTGAGTATATACCATGCTTTTCTTTTTGCTTCTGGGACAACTCACTCAGGATGATCCTTTCCAGGTCCCACCATTTACCTGCAAATTTCCTGATTTCCTTATTTTTCATTGCTGAGTAATACTCCATTGTATAGATATGCCACAGTTTCTGCATCCATTCTTCAGTTGAGGGGCATCTGGGTTGTTTCCAGCTTCTGGCTATTACAAATAAAGCTGCTACAAACATGATTGAGCAAATGTCCTTTTTGTGTACTTGAGCCTCTTTTGGGTATGTGCCTAGGAGTGGTATGGCTGGATCTTGAGGAAGCGCTATTCCTAGTTGTCTGAGAAAACGCCAGATTGATTTCCAGAGTGGTTGTACAAGTTTACAGTATACATTCCCACCAGCAGTGGAGAAGGGTTCCCCTTTCTCCACAACCTCTCCAGCATGTGTTGTCCCTTGAGTTTTTCATCTTGGCCATTCTGATGGGTGTAAGGTGAAATCTCAGGGTTGTTTTGATTTTCATTTCCCTAATGGCTAATGAGGTTGAGCATTTCTTTAAGTGCTTCTCTGCCATTCGATATTCCTCTACAGAGAATTCTCTCTTTAGCTCTGTTCCCCATTTTTTAAATGGATTACTTGGTTTGTTGCTTTTCAGCTTGTTTAGTTCTTTATATATATTGGATATGAGTCCTCTTTCAGATAAAGGGTTGGTGATGATTCTTTCCCAATCTGTAGGCAGTTGCTTTGTTTTGATGACGGTGTCCTTTGCTTTACAGAAGCTTTTCAATTTCATGAGGTCCCATTTATTGATTGTTGCTCTTAGAGCCTGTCCTGTTGGTGTTCTGTTCAGGAAGTTTTCTCCTATATCAATGAGTTCTAGGGTATTCCCCACTTTTTTTTCTAGCCGATTTAATATGTCTGGTTTTATGTTGAGGTCTTTGATCCACTTGGACTTCAGTTTTGTGCAGGGTCATAAGTATGGATCTATTTTCATTTTTCTGCATGTAGACATCCAGTTGGACCAGCACCATTTGTTGAAGATGCTATCTTTTTTCCATTGTATGGTTTTGGCATCTTTGTAAAAAATCAGGTGTCCGTAAGTGTGTGGGTTTATTTCTGGGTCTTCTGTTCCATTCTATTGATCCACCATTCTGTTTCTATGTCAGTACCATGCAGTTTTTATAACTGTTGCTCTATAGTACAGCTTGAGATCAGGGATGGAGATACCTCCAGAAGATCTTTTATGGTAGAGGATTGTTTTAGCAATTCTCAGTTTCTTGTTATTCCATACGAAGTTGAGAATTTTTCTTTCCAGGTCTATAAGAATTGTGTTGGCAATTTGATGGTTATTGCATTAAATCTGTAGATTGCTTTTGGTAAGATGGCCATTTTTACTATGTTAATCCTGCCAAGCCATGAGCATGGGAGATCTTTCTATCTTCTCATATCTTCCTCTAATTCTTTCTTCGTAGACTTGAAATTTTTTTTCATACAAATTTTGACTTGCTTGGTTAGGGTTACACCAAGGTACTTTATGTCATTTGTGGCTATTGTGAATGGTGTTGTTTCTCTAATTTCTTCCTCAGCCCTTTTGTCTTTTGTATACAGGAGTGCTACTGATTTTTTTTTTTTGAGTTAATTTTGTATCCAGCCACTTTGCTGAAGGTGTTTATCAGCTGTAGGAGTTCCCTGGTAGAGTTTTTGGGGTCACTCTTGTATACTATCATATCATCTGCAAATAATGATAATTTGACTACTTCCTTTCCCATCTGTATCCCCTTGATCTCCTTCAACTCTCTTATTGCTCTAGCAAGGACTTCCAGCACTACATTGAAGAGATATGGAGAGAGTGGGCAGCCTTGTCTTGTCCCTGATTTCAGTGGGATTGCTTTAAGTTTCTCTCCGTTCAGTTTGATGTTGGCTATAGGCTTGCTGTATATCGCCTTTACTATGTTTAAATATGTGCCTTGTATCCCTGATCTCTCCAGTACTTTAAACATGGATGGATGTTGGATTTTGTCAAATGATTTTTCAGCATCTAGGGAGATTATCATGTGTTTTTTTTTTTCTTTCAGTTTGTTAATATGGTGGATCACATTGATGGATTTCCATATATTGAACCACCCCTGCATACCTGGGATGAAGCCTACTTGGTAATAGTGGATAATATCTTTGATGTGTTCTTATATTTGGTTTGCGAGTATTTTGTTAAGTATTTTTGCATCAATGTTCATAAGGGAGATTGGCCTAAAATTCTCTTTCTTTGTTGAGTCTTTGTGAGGTTTAGGTACCATGGTGATTGTGGCTTCATAGAATGAGTTTGGTAATGTTCCTTCTGTTTCTATTTTGTGGAATAGTTTGAAGAGAATTGGAGTTAGCTCTTCTTTGAAGTTCTGGTAGAATTCTGCGCTGAAGCCATCTGGTCCTGGGCTTTTTTTGGATGGGAGACTTTTGATGACTGCTTCTATTTCTTTGGGGGATATAAGACTATTTAATTGATTTACCTGGTCCTGATTTAGCTTTGGTAAGTGGAATCGATCAAGAAAATTGTCCATTTCATTTAGATTTTCAAATTTTTTGGCATATAGACTTTTGAAGTAAGTCCTAATGATTGTTTGGATTTCCTCAGTGTCTGTAGTTATGTCCCCCTTTTCATTTCTGATTTTGTTGATTTGGGTGATGTCTCTCTGCCTTTTAGTTAGCTTGGCTAAGGGTTTGTCGATCCTGTTGATTTTCTCAAAGAACCAGCTCTTGGTTTCATTGTTTCTTTGAATTGTTTTATTTGTTTCTAATTGATTGATTTCAGCCCTGAGTTTGATTATTTCCAGCCGCCTAGTCCTTTTTGGTGTGTCTGCTTCTTCTTTTTCTAGGGTTTTTAAGTGGGCCATTAAGTTGCTTGAATGAGCTGTCTCGAATTTCTTCTTGAAGGCACTTAGTGCTATGAACTTTCCTCTTAGCACTGCTTTCATTGTGTCCCACAAGTTTGGGTATGTTGTGTCTTCATTTTCATTGAGTTCTAGGAAGACTTTAATTTCTTTCTTTATTTCTTCCCTGACTCAGCTGTCATTTAGTAACAAGTTGTTCAGTTTCCATGTGTGTGTAGGCTTTTTGCTATTTCTGTTGTTGTTGAAGTCCAGCTTTATTCCATGGTGATCAGACAAGATACAAGGGATTATTTCAGTCTTCTTGTATGTGTTGAGACTTGCTTTGTGACCAACTATATGGTCTATTTTGTAGAAGGTTCCATGAGGTGCTGAGAAGAAGGTAAATTCTTTTGTGTTTGGGTGTAAAGTTCTGTAAATGTCTGTGAGGTCCATTTGATTCATGACCTCTGTCAGAGATATTGTTTCTTTGTTTAATTTCTGTTTTGTTGACCTGTCCTTTGTTGAGAGTGGGGTGTTGAAGTCTCCCACTATTAATGTGTGGTGATCTATATGTGGTTTAAATTTTATCAATTTTTCTTTTACAAATGTGGGTGCTCTTGTATTTGGGGCATAGATGTTCAGGATTGTGATGTCTTCCTGGTGGAATTTTCCCTTGATGAGTATGAAGTGTCCTTCCTCATCTCTTTTTATTAATTTTGGTTGAAAGTCTATTTTATCAGATATTAGAATGGCTACTCCTGCTTGTTTCTTGGGTCCATTTGCTTGGAAAGTCGTCTTCCAACCTTTTACCCTCAGGTAATGTCTATCTTTGTGCCTTAGGTGTGTTTCTTGTATGCAACAGATTGCTGGGTTTTGTTTATGTATCTTTTCTGTTAGTCTGTGTCTTTTTACTAGAGAGTTGAGTCCATTGATATTGAGAGAGATTAATGACCAGTGGCTGTTAGATCCTTTGATTTTGATGTTGGCTGTGTTCATAAGGTTGTGTGCTTGGTTGCTTTTTGTTTTACTGTAGTAAGGTTAATTATTTCCTGTGTTTTCTTGACAGAAGCTAATTTTCTTGGGTTGTATTTTCCCTTCCAGTGTCTTCTGTAATGCTGGATTTGTGTGTAGGTATTGTTGAAATTTGTTTTTCTCATTGAATATCTTGTTTTCTCCGTCTATGAAAACTGAGAGTTTTGCAGGGTATAGTAGCCTGGGTTGACATCTGTGTTCTCTTAGGGTCTGCATGATATCTGTCCAGGCCCTTCTGGCTTTCATAGTTTCTGTTGAAAAGTCAGGTGTAATTCTAATGGGTTTGCCATTATATGTTACTTGGCCTTTTTCCCTTGCAGCTTTTAGTATTTTATCTTTGTTCTGTATACTTACTGTTTTGATTATTATGTGGCGGGAGGATTTTCTTTTCTGGTCAAATTTGTTGGGTGTTCTGTAGGCCTCATGTATCCTTATTGGCTTCTCCTTTAACTTGGAGAAATTTTCTTCAATGATTTTGTTGAAAATATTTTCTGGGCCTTGGAGAAGGGAGTCTTCTTTTTCCTCTACTCCTATTATTCTTAGGTTTTGTCTTTTCATATTGTCTTGGATTTCTTGGACGGTCTGTGTCAGGAATTTTTTGGATTTAACATTTTCTTTGACAGATACATTGATTTCTTCCATTCTATCTTCTACACCTGAGATTCTTTCTTCCATTTCTTGTATTCTGTTGGTTATGCTTACCTCTGTAGTTCCTGTTTTCTTCCCTAAATTCTTCCTCTCCATTATTTCCTCCATTTGTGTTTTCTTTAATTTTTCTAGTTCTATCTTCAGGTCTTGAGTTATTTTGTTTACTTCCTTCACCTGTCTGCTTGTATTTTCCTCTTTTTCTTTTAGTTCCTTCAACTCTGTCTCTTTTATTTCTTTCAGTGATTTAATTATTTCTTCTCTGAAGGCCACAAGCTGTTTGGCTGCATCTTCCCGTACTTCTTCACAGATGGCCATAATCTGCTTGTCTTTATCTTCCTCCATTTCTTTATGGATAGCCATGATCTATTTGGTTTTATCTTTCTCTAATTCTTTATGTATTTTATTTGTTTCCTCTATTATCCTCTTCATCAGCATAGATGTAAGGTCATCTTCTTGATTTTCTATTATGCTGCATTGTCCAGGGCTGTTCGCCCCTGGATGGCTGGGTTATGGAGGTGCCATATTTCTCTGTCTTTTGTTGGTTGAGCTTTTACGCTGACCTCTACCCATTGAGCTGATTTAGGTGCTGGCTGTTAGTTTCTGTGCTTCCTGGAGTCCTGAGGTAGGGAGTATCCCCTTGGCCGGAAGATGATTTTTCCTGAAGGAGTCCTTCTCTGCTTTTTGGTTATGGTCACTGTATGGCCAGGGTTTCTCAGGAGTTGCCACTGCTCACCTCAGGTTTATAGCCCTGAGTAGTAGCTGTGGTCTATGTTAGGCAGAGGAGGCTCTCCTCTTACCCATAGAAGTTCTCAAGACAGCTGCCCTACTGCTGGGTTTCTTGTTATAAATTTAGTGTGCTGCTGCTCACTAAATTTCCAGGTACAGTCCTCTTGAAGAACCTGCTGATTCCCTAGCTGTGGGGTTTTCTCCCAACAGGGAAACTCAGTCTGTTATCCTGGGGCACACAGTTCTGTCCAGGAAAGTGAGAGGTGCACTCATCATGTCTCTGGGCCAGAGGCTGAATGCTTTGCTCTAGACCTGGAGAATGTGCACCTAGGTTGAGTTGGCGACTGGGGGCACTGCTCTGGTCTGGAGGCTGGGTGCCTCACTCTGGACCAGAAACTGTGTGTCCCTGTCTGGGATGGAGGCTGCAGGGACTGCTCTGTTCCAGACACTGTGGGTGCAGCCCTCTTGAAGGACCAGGGATTCCCACAGTTTTGACAGTCTAGCTAGGAATAACTGGTCGATCCTTGGCACAGTATCTGAGGGCTGCTGTAATGGCTCTCTGGCTTTTGTAGGTCTGAGGATACAGCTGTGTGTCCCAGTGCACTAGGGGAACTCAATAATGGTGGATGAGCACAGCGCTCCTGCCTGCATTAGAGCCTAGAGTCTGTGTAAACCCAGGAAGTTTTTTGGTGCTGGGTGTCCTAAGTGTTAGAGCTGATGATCCCCTCTTCTGGGGGTTTCCTTCTGCCAGACACACCCAGTCTTTGCTTTGGGGACCGCTGTTCTGTCTGGGGTGGCGAGTGGAATACACAGGCACAGATGCCTGCTTGTATATCCGCCTTTCTGGCTGTTCGGAGCCTTGGCTGCTGCCTAAACTGGGTAATTTTTCCTAGTTCTTTTCCGGGTGGGGGTGTCAGCTGAGAGCTCTGAGATCAGACCAGCCATTTCCCTCCCTGTGGGTTTGCACCTGCCAGTGAAATGCAGTCTCTTTGTGCCTGGTGCCCTTGTGCCCACAGTTCTATCTGAGGCGCCGAATCAGGAGCGCAGGCAGGGCTCTGTGCAGGCACCTGGGTCTCGGCTCTGGGTCTGGGCTGGCTCTTGGGGCACCTGAGGAACCCGAGTCTTTTCCAGGGGATGTCTGGGTAACCTGAGGTCGGTCCCAATTGTTTCCTGCTCCGTGGGGTTATCTCTGGACTGGGAAATCCAGTCTATGGTGTTGTGGGCCCACAGTTCACTCTGGGACATTGACCAGATCACGCTGGCATGTAGCTCTGGGATGGCGACCGAGGGCCTGGCGGGACCAGGATCTCTTCCGCGGTTTAGCCTGGTGAGTTAAAGCTGATTGAATCCCCCACCGTGGGGTATCCTTTCACTTGTGAACCACAATCACTTGTGTTTTATGGTCACGAGTTCTGATTGCTGGTCACTGTGCCAATCCTGCTGTGCTGCTCCTCAGAATGAGAGTCCTCCCGGCGCTGCCATCTTGCCCCCCTTTCTCCCATTTTTTATTGGATTATTTGGTTTGCTGCTTTTCAGCTACTTTAGTTCTTTGTATATACTCAATATTAGTCCTCTGTCAGATAAAGGTGAAGATTCTTTCCCAATCTGTAGGCAGTCGTTTTGTTTTGATGACAGTGTCCTTTGCTTTACAGAAGCTTTTCAGTTTCATGAGGTCCCATTTATTGATTGTTGCTCTTAGAGCCTGTGCTGTTGGTGTTCTGTTCAGGAAGTTGTCTCCTGTGCCAATGAGTTCTAGGCTGTTCCCTACTTTTTCTTCTAACAGATTTAGAGTATCTGGTTTTATGTTGAGGTCTTTGATCCACTTGGACTTTAGTTTTGTGCAGGGCGATAAATATAGATCTATTTTCATTTTTCTGCATGGGGACATCCAGTTGGACCAGCACAATTTGTTGAAGATGCTGTCGTTTTTCCATTGAATGGTTTTGGCTTCTTTGTCAAAAATCGAGTATTCATAGGTGTGTGGGTTTATTTCTGGGTCTTCTATGCGGTTCCATTGATCCTCCTTTCTGTTTCTATGCCAATACCATGCAGTTTTTATTACTATTGCTCTGTAGTACAACTTGAGATCGGGGATACCTCCAGATGATCTGTTGTTGTACAGGATTGTTTTGGAGATTCTGAGTTTTTTGTTTCTCCATATGAAGCTGAGAATCTTTTTTTCAAGGTCTGTAAAGAATTGAGTTGGTATTTTGATGGGAATTGCATTGAATCTGTAGATTGCTTTTGGTAGAATGGCCATTTTCACAATGTTAATCCTACCAATCCATGAGCACGGGAGATTTTTCCATCTTCTGAGATCTTCTTCAATTTCTTTCTTCAGAGACTTGAAATTTTTTTCAAACAGGTCTTTCACTTGCTTGGTTAGTGTCATCCCAAGGTACTTTATTTTATTAGTGGCTATTGTGAAGGGTGTTGTTTCCCTAATTTCTTTCTCGGCCCTTTTGTCTTTGGTATACAGGAAGGCTTCTGATTTTTTTGAGTGATTTTGTATCCTGCCACTTTGCTGAAGGTGTTTATCAGCTGGAGGAGTTCTCTGGTTGAATTTTTGGGGTTGCTCATATATACTATCATATCATCTGTGAATAGTGACACTGTGACCTCTTCCTTTCTGATTTGTATCCTCTTGATCTCCTTTAGTTGTCTTATTGCTCTGGCTAGGACTTCAAGTATTATGTTGAAGAGGTATGGAGAGAGTGGGCAGCCTTGTCTTGTCCCTGATTTCAGTGGGATTGATTTAAGTTTCTCTCCACTGAGTTTGATGTTGGCTATAGGCTTGCTGTATATTGCCTTTACTATGTTTAGATATATGCCTTGTATTCCTGATCTCTCCAAGATTTTAAACATGAATGGGTGTTGGACTTTGTCAAATGCTTTTTCAGCATCTAAGGAGATGATCATGTGGTTTTTCTCCTTCAGTTTGTTTATGTGGTGGATTACATTGATGGATTTCCGTATGTTGAACCACCCTTGCATCCCTGGGATGAAGCCTACTTGGTCTTGGTGGATGATATCTTTGATGTGTTCTTGGATTCGGTTTGCAAGTATTTTATTGAGTATTTTTGCGCCATAGTTCATAAGAGAGATAGGTCTGAAGTTCTCTTCTTTTGTTGGGTCTTTGTGTGGTTTAGGTATCAGGGTGACTGTAGCTTCATAGAATGAGTTTGGTAATGTACCTTCTGTTTCTATTTTGTGGAATAGTTTGAGGAGAATTGGTGTGAGCACTTCTTTGAAGGTCTGGTAGAATTCCGCGCTGAAACCATCTGGCCCAGGGCTTTTTTTGGAGGGGAGACTGTGAATGACTGCTTCAATTTCCTTGGGGGATATAGGGTTGTTCAGTCTTTCTACCTGATCTTGACTTAATGTTGGAAGATGGAATCTATCATGAAAATTGTCCATTTCATTTAGGTTTTCAAATTTTGTTGCAAATAGGCTTTTGTAGTATGACCTAATGATTGTTTGAAATTCCTCTGTGTCTGTAGTTATGTCACCCTTTTCATCTCTGATTTTGTTGATTTGGATAGATTCTCTTTGCTTTTTATTTATTTTGGTTAAGGGGTTTGTCTATCTTGTTGATTTTCTCAAAGAATCAGCTTTTTGTTTCATTGATTCTTTGAATATTTTTATTTGTTTCTAATTGTTCTATTTCAGCCCTGAGTTTGATTATTTCCAGCCTTCTGCTCCTTTTGGGTGTATCTGCTTTTTTTTTTTTTTCTAGGGTTTTCAGTTGGACCATTAAGTTGTTTGTATGTGATGTTACGGATTTCTTCTTGTAGGCACTTAGTGCTATAAATTTTCCCCTGAGCACTGCATTCAATGTGTCCCATAAATTTTGCTATATTGTGCTTTAATTTTCATTGAATTCTAGGAAGTCTTTAATTTCTTTCTTTATTTCTTCCTTAACCCAGCTGTCGTTGAGTAACAAGTTGTTCAGTTTCCATGTAAGTGTAGGCTTTTTGTTATTTCTGTTGTTGTTGAGGTCCAGCTTAAGTCCACGGTGGTCAGATAGAATACAGGGATTATTTCAATCTTTTTGTATCTGTTGAGGCTTGCTTTATGAACAACTATATGGTCTATTTTGAAGAAGGTTCCATGAGGTGCTGAAAAGAAGGTATACTCTTTTGAGTTTGGATGAAAGATCTGTAGACGTCTATTAGGTCCATTTGATTTAGGGTCTCTGTAAGTGTTTTTATTTCCCTATTTGTTTTCTGTCTAGTTGATCTGTCCCTTGGTGAGAGTGGAGTGTTGAAGTCTCCCCCTATTAGGGTTTTAGGATCAATGTGTGATTTAAGCTTTGATATTGTTTCACTTACGAATGTAGGTGCTCTTGTATTTGGGGCATAGATATTCAAAATTGTGATGTCCTCTTGGTGGATTTTTCCTTTGATGAGAATATAGTGGCCGTCCTTATCTTTTTTGATTAACTTGGGTGAAAGTCTATTTTATTAGATATTAGGATGGCTACTCCAGCTTGTTTTCTGGAACCATTTGCTTGAAAGACATTTTTCCAGCCCTTTACTCTGAGGTAGTGTTTATCTTTGTTGCATAGGTTTATTTCTTGGATGCAACAGAAGGTTGGATTCTGTTTCTGCAACCATTCTGACTATGGCAGTGGCCTGCAGTCCACTATTATGCTGTTCTGCCTGAGATCCAGAGATTGTTTGCCTGGTTTACACTGGTGGACCCACCAGGCAGAGGCTTCAACGTTGGGGTCGCTATCCCAAGAATCCCTATGATGCCCACATTAGGGGTGTGGCTGGCAGGGATCTGGTCTGGTTGCTTCTGTGGAGAGGCCCTGGGTCTGGGGCAATCTCTCCCTAGAAGGCTCACTCACTCTCTTGCAGGACCAGTTGGAATGCACAGGGGTTCCCCTTGCTCACTACTCTCTGTTTTCCTCCTGCTGTGGAAGTGCACGGGTAGGCTAATAGTCAGCTCTGTGACACTGTGGAGGCAGGACTCGGTGTCCACCTTTCCTGTGTGCTGCCTCTTTGTCCTTTCCCTCTGCCAGGAGGGGTTATGTTGACTGGTCCCTGAGTGGCATGGGAAAGAGTTAGGTTGAGTGTACTCAATCCCAGATCCCGGGCCCAGATCTCTCTGCCAGAAGCAGCCTGGTGGTAGAATCTATGTTTGCTGATCCCGAGAGAGTACCAAGTAGGGTTGAGTGTCCTCAGATCCAGAGCTTGGGTTTCTCTGCTAGGGGCCGCTGGGTGAGCTGGAGAGAGGGTGCTGTGTCCTTGGCAGGCTGCCTCTCTGTCCTTCCCCTCTGCTAGGGCAAGCTTATGGAGGTGCTCTCAGGGGAGTGCCAGCAGGGGTTCGGGCTTCTCAGTTGGATCCTGAGCCCTGAGCTGGCATTTCTCTGCCAGGGGTCGGGGGGGGGAGGGCACCGGTGATAGAACTTGCTGCTAGACCTTATTGCGCTGGACCCAGGAGAATCTCAGGACGTGTAGAATGACCACAGTCCCAGATCCCGAGCTGTAGTTTGTTTGCTAGGAGCAGCTGGCAGCACTGGAGTTCAGGCCCTGTGAAGCAGCTGTGTGCCTCTTTATCCTTCTGCTCTGCTGCGGCAGTGTTATGGCGGTGTTTGGGGGAGTGCCTGAAGGGATTGGGTTTTCTCAGCCCCGATCTCAGGTTGGGGTACAGACAATGTGGTCTGTGGCAGATTCTGCTGGACGCCTCCTGCCTCCTCCCAAGAGGGAGCAGGGATTTTGAGCTGGGCGTGCAGCTGCAATCCGTGTGCAGTGGAAGCTCAGTTGTGATGGCAGCAGGTACCCGTGGTCAGAGAGACCTTACAGGGAAAGACTGGGTGACCCGTGGTCAGTCTGGCAACTTTTCTTCCCCGTGGGGTTTTTTTGCAACTGGGACTCCCAGCCTCAGGCACCTTTATGCCCACCAATCAGCCTGGGAAACTGATGGGGACAAGCAGGCCTGTGGCACCAGCCCAGAGATCCAAAGCTCGCGTCAGCCGGGTTCTCTTCTGGGTTCTGGCTGGGCAGCCAAGAGTGGACCCGACAGATTCCCATGCCGTGGGAGCCTCCCCTCACCTGGGAAACAAGATCAATAGCTGTTGTTTTAGAGCCCAGAGTTCAGTCTCCTGGTCGCTGCACGGAGTGTGTTGTCCTGCTTCTCAGACCAGGTGTTCTCAAGCCGCCGCCATCCTGGCCCCTCTCCTCACTGGACTTTTTAAAGGAATTCTTTTCAATGTGTGTTGATCATTCACGTTAGCATTTTTATAAAAGTTTTAATGGAACTGTCTCATCTCCTCAGGTGGCACATGACTGTTGGATTCTTCATGAGCTCTTATCCATCCTTTCATTGCTGTGTTCATCTTTGTGGCGATAGACTCTCTTTCTACAATTTATATTTTCACTTTTGTTTTTTTTTTATTATTTTTTTCTTTTTAGTTACATTTTGTTAACTCTGTGTCCCAGCTGTATCCCGCTCCCTCATTCCCTCCCCAACCCCACACTCCCTCCCTGGTCTCCTCCCTGCCCCTTTCCAAGTCCACTGATAGGGGAGGACCTCCTCCCCTTTCATCTGACCCTGTTTTATCAGGTATCTTCAGGGCTGGCTGCAAAGTCCTCCTCTGTGGCCTAACAGACTGCTCCTCCCCAGGGGGGGGGGTCAAACAGCCTGCCCTTGAGATCCTGTTAGAAATAGTCCGTGTTCCCCTTACTTTGGAAAACTACTTGGTTACTGAGCTACCACGGGCCACATCCGAGCAGAAGTTCTAGGTTATATCCATAGATGGTCCTTGGTTGAGTGTCAGTCTCAGAAATTATATTTTCACTTTTGAATGCAATTGTTTTGAGTCCACATTGATGAAACCAGCGTGGATTTCATAGATCTAGGAATGTAGGTGTACTGGCAAGGTTTTCTGTTGGTGTCAGCATGTTTATGACTCAGACTTGTATTCAGGAGAGGTTATTATTTGTGTTCCACGATCAGTTTTGTCCCATTAATATTTTCACTTTTGTTCCCAGGCAGCAAGATACTGTTGACCGAACTTCGCATCTGAGGCCTGGTGAGCCTTTGTTTGGTGGAGTTCCAGGTAGCATTCCTCAGTTAAGTAGCTTTCCTGCCCAGTATTATGTAGGTGTCCCACAGAGGGCTTAGAAGACATAGATGCTCCTTGCTTCAAAGCCTTAGGAGCAGGAGTAAGGCCCCATGTGGTGAAAGGAGGGAAGCAACCTCTATAACTTGTCCTCTTGTCTCAAAGCATGTGTCCATTAGTTCTCTCTCTTCCTCTCTTTCTTATCCTATCCTTTTGTCTCCCTGCTTCATGTATACATATACGCTCACACACATTCAATAAGTGTCATTTTTTTAAAAAATGCCATGTGTGAATGGGAGCTTTAGATTTGGTTGCGCAAGCAAGAAGAGTCTCAGGATGGCCGTAATTAAAGCATGATTCTAAAGGGGCAGATAGCTATGAATGTACAGTTGAACTCTGCAGTATGTAACGGCCAATATTCTTGAAATTGGTGGAAAGGATATTTCAGGCAGCGCATCGCAGGTTTAGGAAGTACAACGACAAGTGCAGTGCACGGTGTGTCGGAATCCAAGCTACAGAGACGTGGCATGATGGCACACGGGCGATGACACACGGATGATGGCACATAGGTGATGACAGAAAGACTTAGATCCATTTTGAATTTAGCTTTGAATTAATTTTGCTCATTTTGGATTCAGAAACCTTTAAGTGTCACTTTTTTTTTTTTCCAGTTAAATGACCCCATGTGGGATTATGGTTCACATAAGACTCTGGAGTTGAAATGTCAGTCGTTAAAATGCATGCCACACAAAAGTGAAAACACAGTCTGCATCCCCAGTCGCCATGTAAACACTGGATGTGACACTGTTTGACAATATTCTAGTTTTGGGAATGTTGCAACAACAAACCGATTCCTTGACTTCATTGCTCAGACAGCCTATCATAGGCTGGTTTCAATATTTAGATATTTATAGAATTTTTATTATTCTAATCAATGTATCCAGCCTCAATTTTGCCGAATCTAACTAAAAACAGTAGCACTTAACATCACATATATTTTTTAATTTAATTTTATTTTATTAATTACACTTTATTCATTTTGTATCCCCCCATAAGCCCCTCACTTCTCCCCTCTGGGTCCGACCCTCCCTCCCCCTTCTTCACACATGCTCCTCCCCACATTCACTGATAGGGGAGGTCCTCTGCTTCTTCCTTCTGATCTTAGTCTATCAGATCACATCAGGAGTGGCTGCATTGTCATCTTCTGTGGCCTGGTAAGGCTGCTCCCCCCTCAGGGGGAGGTGATCAACCAGCAGGCCAATCAGATTATGTCAGAGGCAGTCCCTCTTCCCATTATTATGTAACCCACTTGGACACTAAACTGCCATGGGCTACATCTGTGCAGGGGCTGTAGGTTATCTCCATACCTGGTACTTGGTTGGAGTATGAATCTCTGGGAAGTTCCCTGTGTTCAAATTTTCTGGTTCTGTTGCTCTCCTTGTGGGGTTCCTGTCCTCTCCAGCTCTTACTATTTCCCACTTCTTACATAAGATTCCATGTACTTTGCCCAACAGTTGGCCAGAAGTCTCAGCGTCTGCTTTGATAGTCTCTATGGCAGAGCCTTTAAGAGGCCCTCTGTGGCAGGTTGCTATCTTGTTTCCTGTTTTCTTCTTCTTCTGATGTCCATCCTCTTTGCCTTTCAGGATGGGGATTGAAGATTTTAGTCAGGGTCCTCTCTCTTGATTAGTTTGTTTAGATGTACAGATTTTAGTGGGTTTATTCTATGTTGTATGTTTATATGAGTGAGTATATACCAGGCGTGTCTTTTTGCTTCTGGGACAACTCACTCAGGATGATCCTTTCCAGGTCCCACCATTTACCTGCAAATTTCCTGATTTCCTTATTTTTCATTGCTGAGCAATATTCCATTGTGTAGATGTACCACAATTTCTGCATCCATTCTTAAGTTGAGGGGCATCTGGGCTGTTTCCAGCTTCTGGCTATTACAAATAAAGCTGCTACAAACATGATTGAGCAAATGTCCTTATTGTGTAATTGAGCCTCTTTTGGCTGATTTTTTTTTATTCTCTTTTAAAATCAGCATAACCATTCATCTTATAAATGATTGAAATCAAATGTTTGTTGCTTGATTAGAGTGGGAAACTGCACGCATCTTAAATTTTTGCTTGGCTTTATATAGGTCATATAAATAATCAACCTGTCTTTTAATTTGGACAGCACAAAGATAATGTACATACAGCATAGTTCTGAGTTCTAGTATGTAACATTTCAAATCTCAAACACAAACTCAGTTCATATTCAATAAACAAATAAACTCCATCATTTAATTTACAGGTTTATCTATTTTATTTTCATTATACTAATGTTTTTTTTTTAATTTAAGCTTTCAGTATAATATATTCTTATAAAATAATTTTGCCATGTTATATTTGCTAACTACCTTTATAAGACTTTGATATTTGGAGTGACTATAGAAACTTTTTCTGAAGAATTACATAAGTGAGTTTACCTTCTGTGATAAACAGATTTTAAAACAAACAGTGATTTAATTGTTTATGAAGGTCGATTGAAGCATAAGGAAAGTACTTACCCACATTTAGAAAAGTGTTTACATAACATCCTGAATATTAAATACTCGACATGGTTTCATTCTACCAGCTGTTCACATTTAACATTTGCATAATAGTATGAACAGTGTCTATAGGTATTGATATAAATTTCTCACCCTTTCCCCAGGTATACACACGTTTATGAGAATAAACATCTTCTTCATGAACCCTTTGTTAGGTCAAACATTTTTTTTGTAGCTATATGCTAATGATGTAAACTTTCCCAATGTAAATCTATAGAGTATCAGTATCTACTGAGAATCATATCTAGGTATAGTCCAGAGATACACAAGATGAAGATTATTTGGATCAAATGTAGTAAATATTCATTACATTACAAAGTAGTTCATGTTTTATGTTGTTTATAAGATGTTTATATTTCTGATATGGTGTTGAAGAAGTTATATTTTTAAAAAGCTAAAGAAGGTCCTAGTTGTGATGAAGAATTTTTCACCAGTCATACTTTTAACTATGTTGGATACTTTTAAATTTTAATAGGAAGTAATCATCACACAACATGGATTATATTCACTGGGCATGCGAATTCTGACCAAAATCTTCATTTGAAAGAGAAAGGCACACACATATGCTTTGGAGACGACTGTTTCACCAGTGTCTGAAAACAGGTGGCACAAATCATCTCACTGCATGTCAGGACTAGAACTGAAAACAGGAGCAAAGAGGCACATTAGTTGACTAATAATGAAGCAGAAGACAAGCTGAGCGTATGTGTATTGTAACAAATATGAGAATATATGAGAATTTGTGAATGGTCATTTGCTACACATTTGTGACTAATTAGGCACTTATAAGGAAGTTTTATTACAACTTGTTTCTTTTGTAAAAAGAAGTACAGGTTCTGGTTTTTAATCAGGAATAAAAGGGCCTTAAAATTTGAGACAAGGGCCCTAGAGGAGCAGAAAGCCATGCAGGGTGAAAGGGTTAAAGAGAAAAAGGCCTTTTCAGGAAAAAAAAGGTTAATCTTCAGCAAACTGAGCTGCCAGAGGAGCAGCTCCAGTGATGAGATCACCACCATTAACTTTCCTAGTAACTGCCAAAAGCCTTAGATTCCAAAATGTTTGGTTCTTCAACTGAGGCAAATTCAGTCACATGAAAACAAAACAAACAAACAAAAAAAATGTGAGCAAGCCGCTAAAAGCCTCAGAGTTCAAATTGGCCAGTGCATTAAATCTGAGAAATACTCTACAGTCTGTCAGAGAAGCACATGAGCCATTTCTGGTAGCACTAGGTTCTTGGCAAGAACAACATTCCTCTCCTTACTCCACCCCAATCTCTTCCAACACCCCCACACCAGGTAAGAGAGAAAGAAGGTTAGTTGAGATGGGACAAAGTTCCCTTTAGCTACTTCCTGCTGGTTAGGGTTGTTGGGCTCCTTGTAGAAAGTCCAATCTTCATTTCAGGAGATCTCCAACTTCTTGTCACACTGCCTCAACAGCAACCAGTAGCAGCAGCGGGGAGCACCAGCAGCCTTCTTCTTTCTTAAAGTTCTTCACACTCTTTTCCTGCTCTGACCTTTATTGCCTCTCAAGAGTCCTCAGAATTCAACTATCTTCAGTCTCGTCATAGAGCTATAGCAGACCTTTGGGATGATATTTTTTCACTGTCTAGTACCATTCCAACAAGACCAAGTAAGAAGATACAGGTGGAACAGTCTGCTGTTTCACCCCCTCCTGTGAAACCATTTATGTACCTAGACTACCTTCTTTCTTAGGTGTCAGATCCCATACCCCTAATCACATTTTACCTGAAAATGCCATGACATTTCATCAGATCCAAAGAAAATTTTCTGTTGGGTAACACACAGCCATAACATTCTCTGAAAATTCAGAGAGGGTACAAAAACAAGGAAGAAAGAAGCTACCCAAATAAAGAGTAACACAGAAATTAGAACCTAGACTTATACTCATGCCAGTGAAAACAACAACAACAACAAAAAAAACATAATCAATAACAGTCAGGGAACTATGTCTCTAATAGAGCCCAGAAACTCTACCACAACAGGCCCAGAATATTCAAACAAAATCCAAGAAAGAAAGCAGTTACCCAACAAAGACTAACCCAGTAATTAAAACATAGATTTATACTCATCCCATTCCTCCATACTTAGATGCCATTGTAAAAAAGACAACAATAATAGTCAGGGACATATGTCTCCAACAGAGCCCAGCAACTCTACCACAGCAGGCCTTGAATATTCAAAGACAGCTGAGGTAGAAGAAAAATAACTATTTTCTGTATGAAGATAGAGGCTATTGAAGAGAAAAAAAAATGAATGAATCCCCTTAAAGTAAAGGATGAAAACATAAGCAAGTAGTCGGAGGAAATAAATACATCCCATTAATAAATCAAGAAAAACACAGTTGAAGGAAATGAATAAAATGGTATAAGATCTGAAAATGTAAATAGAGTTAATAAAAGAAAACACAAACAGAGGGAATTCTGAGAATGAAAAATTTAGGAATTTGAGCAGGAACTACAGATGCAAGCTTGGCAGACAGAATACTGTGGGAAAGGTTGAGGTAAGGCCCAGAGGGAACGGCAAGTGAGGTATCTTCAAAAGGTCCTGATCCACGGCACACAGTGTTGATCTACCTGGGACTCCTAGCACACGAGTGAGGTCTCACATGGATCTGAGGCCAGGGCCTTGACTGCTTCCTCCTCCTTTAAGAAGTCTCCTAAGGTGACCTTGCCCCACCCACATTTTCCACATTCCCTTAAAGTGGAACCAACCTGATTGGTTGTTACTGGTGCTTGATGCTAGCATGGGATGATCTAATTGGTCTTCAGTTTAAAGGCTGTTACACTGGATAATAAAGTTAGATCACACCTTTTTAAAAAAATTATTTTTTTATAAATTATAGTTTATTCATTTTGTATCCCAGCCGTAGCCCCCTCCTTCATTCCCTACCAATCCCTCTCTCCCTCATCTCCTCCCATGTCCCTCCCAAGTCCACTGATAAGGGAGGTCCTCCTCCCCTTCCATCTGACACTAGCTTATCAGGTCTCAGAACTGGCTGCATTGTCTTCCTCTGTGGCCTGTTAAGGCTGCTCCCGAATCAGGGGAAAGTAATAGAAGAGCCAGGCACAGTGTTCACATCAGGACTTTGAGTCTGCCAGAGTCTGATTCTGGGGATTCTGTGTGGGTTCTGTTGCCACTCACCCCTCTTCTCCTCCATTCCTGATCAGTACAAATACAGACTCTCAGGCACTGAAGATATGATAGAAGAAATGGATATATCGTAAAGAAAAGGTTAAGATGCTCCATGATAAAGCCAAATTTAAACAATATTTGTCCACAAATCCACCATGCTAGACAGAACACTCCAGCCTAGGGAGGCTAACTGCAACAATGAATCACAGGAACTAAATAATCTCACATAAGCAAAAATCAAAGGAAGGAAAACGCATACACTCACAGAGGCACACCACCACCACCACCACCACCACCACCGCCAGCAGCACCGGCAGCACCGGCGCTACCAACCCACCACTACCACAACCACTGCTACGAAGCTACAACTACTGCAATTTGCGAATAACAGAAATCAGCAACCATGTATCACTGATACCTGTCAGTATCAATGGTCTCAATTCTCTAATAAAGACACAGACTAACAGAAATGGACGTAGAAATAGGACTCATCCTTCTTTTGTAGCAAAACAGTTATTACCGCAGGGTAAAGATACTATTTTATTTGTTCACGTCTATGTATCAAATACAATGCCCCCAATTTTTATAAAAGAAACCATCAGAGCTATTAGAGGGTCATGAATTGACCATCACACATTGATAGTGGGAGAGAGTTCAGTGACACATTCTCACCAAAGGACAGATCATCAGACAAAGACTAAACAGAAAAATGATGGACCTGATAAATGATCCTAACAGATACTTACAGAACATTTTATCCAATCACACAATAATATACTGTCTTTTCTGAAACTCATTGGAACATTTCCCAATATTTACTGCATACTAAAACATAAAGTTTCAACAGATACAAGGAATTAAAATACCTAACTGTATGCTATCAGACATCCCAGCATAAAGCTGGATATAAACAGCAAAAGAAGCAACAGAAAGCCTATAAACCCATGGAAATTGACCAACTATACAATGAATGAAAATGGATCAAGACAGAAACAAGAAAGAAATTAAGGATTTTCTAGATTTCAATGTAATTGAATGTAAAACTTACTCAAATTTTGGGGACACAATAAAAGCGTGCTAAGAGGAAAGTTCAGACACTAAAAGTCTTCATAAATAAATTAGTGAGATCTCCAATTACTGACTTTATAGCACACCTTTAAGTTCTAGAACAAAAAGAAGAAAACATGCCCTAGAGAATTAAATAGCAGGAAATAATCAAACTCAGGGAAGAAAGCAATAAAATAGGGAACAACACAAAGAATTAATGAGAAAAAGAATTCCTTCTGTGAGAAAACTGACACAAGAGACCAACCCTTATCCAAATTAACCAAAATTAGAAATGATAGGGGGATGTAATAAAAGACACCAAGGAAATCAAGAGATTTATAAGGATATACTTTAAAATATACACTACAGAAAACTAGAAAATCTAAAAGAACTGGATAATTTTTCCGTAAGTACAATTTTCCAAAGTTACATCAAGATTAGAAAAAACAATAGAAACAAAATCATAACCTGCAATGATATAGAAACTGTCATTACTAGGTACCCAATTCCCAAAAGCCCAGGGACACATGTTTTTAGCACAGAATTATTCCAGACTTTCAAAGAAGCATTTATGCCAATACTCCTCAAATTATTCCACAAAATGGAAACAGAAGGAACATTATCCAGTTCATTTTGTGAGGATATAGTGACCCTGATACCCAAGCCACACAAAGACCCAACAAAAAAAGAAAGTACAGACATATTTCCCTTATGAACATACATGCAAAATTATTCAACAAATTACTTGTATATCAAATCAAAGTAAACATCAAAAAGATCATTAACTATGACTAAATAGGCTTCATTTCAGAGATGCAGGAATGGTTGAAATCTGTCAAAAAAATTCACTATATAAATAAACTGAACACACAAAAAGGAAAAACAAAACAATACACCACATAGTCATCTCACAAAATGAAGAAAAGGCATTTCACAAAATACAACAACCCATCTTTATAAAAGAACTAGAGAGGTTATGGATAAACAGGACACACTAAACATAATACAAGCAATTTAGAGAATGCCTAAGCCAATTGAAATTTAAATAGAGAAAAACTCAAAGCAATTCCCTAAAATCAAGAACAAGACGGGTGATACAAATTGGAAAGAAAATTGTCAAAGTATCTTTATTTGCAGATGATATGATAGGATACAAAAGTGACCCAAAGTATTTAACTAGGAACTTTCAGCAAAGTAGCTGGATACACAGTTACCTCACACTTGCCTCAAATAATATAAAATATCTTGCAGTAACTGCAATGAAAGACTTGTGTCATAAAACTTCAATGATGTGAAGAAAAAAAAATGAAGACAATATAAGAAGATAGAAAGATTTTCCATATTTACTGTTTAGTAGGATTTTTTGTTATTTAAATGACCAGCCTACCTAAATCAATCTACAGATTCAGAGCAATCTCTTTCAAAATTTCAATACAATTCTTCACATATCTTGAAAAAAAAATATTCAAGTCCATACAGAAACACCAAAAAACCCCAGGATAGCAATAACTAGTCTAAATAATAGAAAAAACAACTGTATGAGTTCTCACCATTCCCAATTTCATGTACAAATCTATACTATATAAAAATATCATGGTAATGGGATAAAAACAAACAAGTTGATTAATGGAATTTAATTGAAGTCCCAGATGCCAACACACCTATGGTAACTTCATTTTTGATAAGGAATCTAGAAATATCCACTGAGAAAAAAATACAGCATCTTAAAAAAAAATGGTACTGGACAAACTGTATGCAGAAGAATGAAAATAAATCCATACTTACCATTCTGCTCAAAACACAGCTGCTAATGGATTGCAGACCTCAATATAAAATTGTATATGCTGAACTTGATAAAAGAAAGTGGGGAACAACCGTGAACTCACTGGCTCAGGAGAAGATGATCTGAACAGAACACACTTGGTACAGGCATTAAGATCAATAAGTAAGATCTCATGAAACTGAAAATCTTCTATAAGGCAAAGGACTTCATCAACAGGACAATATGACAGCTTACAGAAGGGAAAAGATTTTCACCAAATTTATATCTGATAGAAAACAAATTTCCTCTGTCAGATCTAGGGTTGGTGAAGATCCTTTCCCAATCTGTAGGCTGTCATAAGCTTTTCAGTTTCATGAGGTTCCATTTATTGATTGTTGCTCTTAGAGCCTGTCCTGTTGGTGTTCTGTTCAGGAAGTTGTCTCCTGTGCCAATGAATTCAAGGCTCTTCCTCACTTTTTCTTCTAAGCGGTTTAGTGTGTCCGGTTCTATGTTGAGGTCTTTGATCCACTTGGACGTTAGTTTTGTGCAGGTGATAAGTATGAATCTATTTGCATTTTTCTACATGTAGACATCCAGTTAGACCAGAACCATTTGTTGAAGATGCTGTCTTTTTTCCAGTGAATGGTTTTGGCATCTTTGTCAAAAATCAGGTGTCCATAAGTGTGTGGATTTATGTCAGGGTCTTCTATTCGATTCCATTGATTCACCAGTCTATTTCTATGCTAGTACCATGTAATTTTTAGTATTGTTGCTCTATATTACAGCTTGAGAACAGGGATGGAGATACCTCCTGAAGATCTTTTATTGTAGCGAATTGTTTGAGCAATTCTGGGTTTCTTGTTATTCCATATGAAGGCAAGAATTTTTCTTTCAAGGTCTGTAAAGAATTGTGTTGGTAATTTGATGGAAATTGCATTGAATCTGTAGATTGCTTTTGGTAAGATTGCCATTTTTACTATGTTAATCCTGCCAAGCCATGAGCATGGGGTCTTTCCTTCTTCTGATATCTTCTTCTAATTCTTTCTTCAGAGACTGGAAATTTTTTTTCATACAAGTCTTTGGCTTGCTTGGTTAGGTTCACACCAAGGCACTTTATGTCCTTTGTGGCTTTTGTGAAGGGTGTGGTTTCGCCCTTTTGTCTTTTGTATACAGGAAGGCTACTGATTTTTTTGAGTTAATTTTGCATCCAGCCCCTTTGCTGAAGGTGAGGACTAATATTCAGTATATTTAAAGAACTAAAGAAGTTAAACTGCAAAAAATCAAGTAATCCAATTAAAAAATGGGGTACAGAGCTAAACAGAGAATTCTCTGCATAAAAATATCGAATGGCAGAGAAACACTTAAAGAAATGGAAAAGAAGTCCTCCCTTATCAGTGGACTTGGGGAGGGCCATGCATACAGAGGGTGGAGGAAGGGAGGTATTGGGACAGGAGGAGGGAGAGAACCACAGGGGGTTTATTCACAAAGTGAATAAAGTGTAATTAATAAAGAAAAAAAAAAAAGAAATGCTCAGCCTCATTAGCCAGCAAGGAAATGCAAATCAAAATGACCCTAAGATTTCACCTTATACCCATCAGAATGGCTAAGATCAAAAACTCAAGAGACAACACATGCTGGAGAGGTTGTGGAGAAAGGAGAACCCTCCTCCACTGCTGGTGGGGAAGTAAACTTGGGCAACCACTCTGGAAATCAATCTGGCTCTATCTCAGACAACTAGGAATAGCACTTCCTCAAGATACAGCTATACCACTCCTAGGCATATACCCAAAAGAGTCTCAAGGACACAATAAGGACATTTGCTCAACCATGCTTGTAGTAGCTTTATTTGTAATAGCCAGAAGCTGGAAACAGCCCAGATGCTCCTCAGTGGAGGAATGGATGCACAAATTGTGGTACATCTACACAATGGAATATTACTCAGCAATAAAAAACAAGGAAATCATGAAATTTTCAGGTAAATGGTGGGATCTGGAAAAGATCATCCTGAGTGAGTTGTCCCTGAAGCAGAAAGACACACATGGAATATACTCACTCATATAGACATATAATATAAGATAAACCTACTAAAACCTGTACACCTAAAGAAACTAATCAAGAGGGAGGACTCTTGCTAAAATGCTCAATTCCTATCCAGAAAAGCAAAGAGGCTGGACATCAGAAGAAGGAGAAAAGAGGGAACAAGTCAGGAGCCTGACACAGAGGACCTCTGAAAAGCTCTGCCCTGCAGACTATCACTGGAGATGCTGAGATTTACAGACAAAGTTTGGGCAGAGTTCAGGGAATCTAATGAAAAAAGTGGGAAACAGTAAGATCTGGAGAGGACATGAACTCCACAAGGAAAGCAACAGGACCAAAAAATCTGAGTACAGGGGTCTTTCCTGAGACTGATACTCCAACCACGGACTATGCATGGAGATAACATAAGACGCCTGCACAGATGTAGCCCATGGCAGTTCAGTATCCAAGTGGGTTCCATTGTAATAGGGACAGGAACTGTCTTTGACATGAACTGATTGGCCTGATCTTTAATTATCTCACCCTGAAGGGGAAGCAGCATTACAAGGCCACAGAAGAAGACAATGCAGCCACTCCTGATGAGTCCTAATTGACTAGGATCAGAAGGAAGGAACTTGGGGAGGGGCATGCATGCAGAGGGTGGAGGAAGGAGGAATTGGAATGTGTGAGGAGGGAGGGAACCACAGGGGGGATACAAAGTGAATAAAGTGTAATTAATAAAGAATTAAAAAAAAAAAAGAAAATGAATTTCCAAAAAAGATTTTAAAAACTCAAGAAACTGTCACATATATGTTCTAATGTGTTTGGGGTGGAAATATACTCTGCAGACTATCAAAAGAGACCACACTAAGTATCTAAAAACATGGTTCAGTACAAAAATTGCTTGATCCATATACATTAGGACCTAAGGTCAGCTCTCTCCAGTGCCCCATAAAAAGTCAGGTAGGAAAGCACCTATCCATAATTCCAGAAATTTGTGGTTGGTACTTGGAGAAGGTACAGAAAAGATAAGTGGTTACCTGAATGAGTGTGTTGCAAGTTCAGAAAACAATTCTGTCTAAAACAATGCTGGGGCTGTTTATATTGCTCAAAGATTAAGAGAATACCCAAGTTCAGTTCCCAATACCAGTATCTGGTAGCTCTCAACTTCCTGGTTTTCCTGCTCCAAAGAAAAATAGATATGTTTGACTTCTGCAGCCACCTTCACACATGTGCTAATATATACATATACAAATGACTTTAAAAATGAGATATTTTTAAGTTGGATGACATTTTAGGAAAGATTCTTAGTGTTATCTTTTAGCCTTTACATACAAGCATATATATACACACATACACAAATATATAAATGCACCCTACATAAAGCAACACAATATGACATATAGACAAGCAACATACAGATAGGTAGGCATAAGATTATTGTATAATTCAAAATGCTGATTCCTGTACCCATTGTATCTGGTTTCAGTCCCTGTACTAAGACTCTCCTGTATCAATGTTGTGTAAACACTGCTCGCTAATTGTCCCTTGATATGGCAATAAAACAGCTTACAGCCAATTGCTGAGCAGGGGTGAGAATAGGGCTGGACATCCTGCCTGCCAGAGGAAGAGGAGTTAGAGAAAATAATAGGGGATTAAGCCACTGGCAGATATCCCAGTAATATCAAGAGAAGGAGCTGGAGCAAGAGAGCTAGAGAAAGTGCATTTATTTCTGGAATGTATGCTGCGAATAGAGTAGTATGCTCAGAAAATGCTCAGATAATGTGCTGGGAAGCTTCATAAAATAAGGCAAGAGAGTCTCATTATTTGTGTGATAGCCGGGTTAAGAAAGAAACTAAGAGAAATAAACATAGTTTTATAAAAAATAATTTTAGCTCAGATGTACATGCACACAAACAGATACATGTTCAGGAAAGGAACTTTGAGGAGTTTCTATAGCCTGGACCCCATTCAGCAAGAACAATTCTTGGCATAAAAAACTCACATTAGCTAGTCCCACAAACTGGTAATCAAAAAACTAAAGGACCAATAAAATTAATAGAAACTGATACTCAAGTCAGTTATGAAAATGTCGGATGTAGACTGTATCTGCTAGCAGCGTGAGAAAAGAATGGGAATGAAATATTTGAAGGAATAACGAGAGAAGTTTTCACAAATCTATGCATCCCACCAAGCTGCAAAATATCACCAGAGTAACTGCCAAAGCATCACTGAAGAAAGAAAACATTTATTTAAAAATTTCAAAACTAATGTAAACCCTACTTAGTCATAGTGGATATCTTTTATGTGTTCTTGGATTTGGTTTGCAAGTATTTTATTGAGTATTTTTGCATCAATATTCATAAGAGAGATAGGTCTGATGTTCTCTTTTTTTTGTTGTTGTTGTTGGGTCTTTGTGTGCTTTAGGTGTTAAGGTTACTGTGGCCTCATAGAAGGAGCCTGGTAATGTTATTTCTGTTTCTATTTTGTGGAAAAGTTTGAAGAGTATTTGCATTAGCTCTTCTTTGAAGGTCTAGTAGAATTCTACACTAAAAAAATCAGGACCTGTTTTTTTTTTTTTTTTAGTTTTATATTTCTCATTAGTTACATTTTGTTAATTCTGTATCCCAGCTGTATCCCTCCTTCCCTCCCTAGTCCCACCGTCCCTCCCTCATCTCCTCCCTGCCCCTTTCCAAGTCCACTGATAAGGGAGGACCTCCTCCCCTTTCATATGACTCCGTTTTGTCAGGTATTTTCAGGACTGGCTGCAAAGTCCTCCTCTGTGGTCTAACAGTACTGCTCCTCCCTTGGGAGGTGGGGAGGTCAAAGAGCCAGTCATTGAGTTCCTGTTAGAAATAGTCCTTGTTCCCCTTACTATGGGAAACCAATTGATTACTGAGCTATCACGGGTCACATCCAAGCAGAGGTTCTAGGTTTTATCCTCTTATGGTCTTTGGTTGAGTGTCCATCTCAGAAAAGACCCTGTGCCCAGATATGTTTGGTCCTTATGGAGTTCCTATCCTTTCCACATCAAACTCCCCTTCTTTCAGCAATCAAAAAAGAGGAAATCATGAAATTTGCAGGCAAATGGTGGGATCTAGAAAAGATCATTTTGAGTGAAGTATCCCAGAAGGAGAAAGACAAACATGGAATATACTCGCTTATATAGACCTAAAAGATATGATAAACATAATGAAATCTATACACCTAAAGAAGATAATCAAGAAAGTGGACATGGGGTATGATGATCAATCCTCATTTAGAAAAACAAATGGGATATGCATTGAATGTATGACAGGAGTCTACCGCAGAAGGCATCTGAAAGACTCTACCTAGCAGTGTATCAAAGTAGATACTAAGACTCATAACCAAACCCTTGGCAGGCCCTGTTTTTTTGTTTGTTTGTTTGTTTGTTTGTTTTGTTCTGACATTGGCTTAGTTTTGGCAAATGGAATCTATCAAGAAAATTGTCCATTTCATTTAGATTTTCAAATTTTATGGCATATAGGCTTTTGAAGTAAGACCTAATGATTCTTTGAATTTCCTCAGTATCTGTTGTTATGCCCCCCCCCTTTCTGTTTCTGATTTTGCTGATTTGATTGTTTCTCTCTGCCTTTTAGTTAGTTTGGCTAACGGTTTGTCTATCTTGTTGATTTTCTAAAGATCCAGCTCTTGGTTTCATTGATTCTTTGAATTGTTTTCTTTGTTTCTCATTCATTGATTTCAGCCCTGAGTTTTAATATTTCCCATCGTATACTCCCCTTGCTCAACCATGTTTGTAGCAGCTCTATTCATAATAACCAGAATCTGGAATCAGATATTAAAAATTGTGGTACATTTATACAATATAATGCTACTCAGCTATTAAAAACAAGGAAATCATGAAAATTTCAGGCTAATGGTGGGAACTAGGAAAGACCATCTTGAGTGAGGTATCCCAGAAGCAGAAAGACACACATGGTATATATTCACTCATAAGTGATCGTTAGACATATAATATAGGATAAACATACTAAAATCTATACTCATAAAGAAGTTAAAGAACAAGGAAGACCCTAGGGAAGATCCTCAATCCTCATTCAGAAGGGCAAATGTGATAGACATTGAAATCAGGAGAAGACAGAAAACAGGACAGAAGCCTTCCACAGAGGACCTCTGAGAGATTCCTCCCAGCAGGGGACAGAAGCAGATGCAGAGACTCACAGCCAAACTTTGGGCAGAGTGCAGGGAATCTTATGAAAGAAAGGAAAGATAGAAAGACTTGGAGGGGTCAGGGGCTCCACAAAGCGACCAAAAGAGCCATAAAAACCCTGGGAGCCATGCAGAGACTAATACCCCAACCAAGGACCACACATGGAGAGGACCTAAATCCCCTTCTCAGATGTAACCCATAGACTCAGTCTCCAACTGGTTTTCCTAGTAAAGGGAAGAGAGGCCGTCTCTGGCATTAATTCAGTAACCAGCTCTCTGATCAGTTCTCTCTCCTGTGTGCAGCCTTGTCAGACCACAGAGAAAGACAATGCAACCAGTCCTGATGAGACCTGATAGGCTAGAGTAAAATAGAAGGGGAGGATGTCCTTCCCTAACAGTGACTTGGGAAAGTGCATAGGGAGAGAAGAGGGAGGGAAGTTGGGATTGGGAGAAAATGAGGAAGGGGTCCACAGCTGGGATACAAAGTGAAAATTTTCAATAAATAGTAATAATAATTAAAGTTAAAAAATAAAGGCTGATACGTTGGACATGGTGGCACATGAATACAAGATTAGAACTTGGAAGACTTACCCAGGACTATCTAAAGAAATGTGAGGCCAGCCTGACCTATAAACTTGGTTCTATTTCAGTGAGAACTACGCAGCAAGATCTTTTTATTTTTACTAATATTGTAATATAATTATGAAATTTCCTTCCTTATATTTCTACCCTTCTACCCCTCACATATTCCCCTCCCACTCTTCTTCAAATTTGTGACCCTTTTTTCACTGTTATTGATTGAATATATGTATATAAATATGCAAATATATTCCCAATAACCTGTTCAGTCCACAGACTGTCACTTATATGTATGTTTTCAGGACGATCATTTGGCACTGGACAATTAATTCATGTGCTTTTTACTGATGAAGACCACCTCTTCTGCTCCCACCTTTCCTCTGCTGCCTGTAGGTCTCAAGGGCTCTTCCCTGTCTAATTTTACATGTCCATTTGTGCCATCCTTATTCAGCCTTTTTTTTTTTTTTGATAGTCTTATTTGTGAGACTTTATGTGCATAGCTTCTTCTATTACTAGAAGACACAAACTCACAGCAAACTCCTTGGATCTCTGGTTCTTATACTATTTCTGTCCCTTTTCTGCAATATTCCTGAACCTTATGTTCCTCACTTGTTTTGAAAATATAACCATAGGACTGGGCTCCACTGGTTCTGAATTTTGTTGATTATGACTTTCTACAGTGGTCCCATATGTTGCAAAAAGGAAGTTTCCTTTTTTAATTTTCTTTTTTTTTTCTTCTTTTGTCTTCTAAAGGCACAGTTTCTTTGTGTAACAGCCCTTGCCTGTTCTGGAATTTGTCGTAAAACCAACCTTGCCTCAACCTCATGGAGACTCACCTGCCTCTTTCTCCTGAGTGCTAAGACTAAAGGCATACGCCACCATAGCCAGCAAGATGTTTTCTTAATGAAGGACTTAAGGTTTTCTTATGGCTTCACTTCTATATAAGTATAAAGACAAATGCTCATAGCTTGTTGCAAAGAATAATGCTGATTTAGTAAATTAGTGGTCATAGGTTGTTCTCCAATAGCTATGATTTCAGAGCACTGAACTGCTTAACTAAACTTGCAGCACCAGACAGTAGTTTCCTTCTTTTTGTGTGGGTCTTACATCCAAACAGAGAGCTGTTGGTTACAATGAAGCTCTGCACCTGTGGTCATTGTGCCATGGTGGTCGCTGATGTGGGTCCTAGGCATCGTGGCAGTGGTTTTCGATCAGTAGCAGTGTTGGCTGCTTCTCTCCTTTGGAAGGAAGTGTGTCTCACTCTAGTACCATGAATGCTCGTGCTTGGAGAGGGGCATTAGTGTTTTTATGTTCTGGTTATGTTCTGGCATTTCTAGTCCCTGCACCTGAGATGGGTGGTGTCTTTGGCATCAGGGGTTTATCTTCTTCTGGGAAGTAACCAAGTGGCATGGCAGTCGGCTGTGTGTTTGCAGAGCATCTTCAGCAGAATGGATGAGCAACTCAAAGGGCAGAATCATCTTCACCAAAACTGTATTGATACAATAACACTTTTGTCATAATCCTGGTGTACCAGGAAGCACATTAACAGTAGAAAAGTAAGTATAAAGATGTGATGCTTTCCAATCTTAATTTTCACGAAAAAACAAAAGGCAGAAAGGAAACAGAAATAGCCTATCAAATGCAAACTGCAGTGGGAACACCACTAGTCCACCTTTGCATTAGTTAGATTTGGAACATAATAAAAATAAAGTTATTATTGAATTTAATCTTATTCTCCAACATAAATTTAAAACACGTAAAACCTTAGGGATGGAAAAGATTGCTCAGCTGGTAAAAATTTTGCATTTTAAGTTGAGAAGCTGAGTTTGACCCTAACTAAACACATACACTTAATTAAAACCATGGCTCTGGTGAGGGAGAGCTAGGAGAAATAATGAACCTCACTTGCTAGCCAACCTGCAGGCTAATGAGGTGAGCTGTCTGAACTGAACTGGGCTGTGTGCCGGAGAACGCCACTTGACATGGCTTTTGGCCTCATGTGCATGACCACACATGTAACTCAGAGTTAAAGAAACTGGACTAAGAGCAAGGGACCATAAAAATGATGTTCAATATCATGTATTGTTAAAAATTACCAATTAAATTATCAGGATGTCACTACGTACACATTAGTGAAAATACCAAGCTCATAGGATCTTTTCTCTATTATTTAAGTGTGTAGTTAGGCTTTTTACCAGTATGTGTGTCTGTGTACCTCCTGTGTGCCTTGCCCACAGAGACCATGTGGGAAGGTAAGATCCTCTGGGCTTGAGGTTACAAATAGTACTAAGCATTCATGTGGTCGCTTGACTATTGCTAGATTGTATGGAAGAAGAGAACGTGTGTCAGACCACTGAGACATTTCTTCAGCATCTCAAGTCTCAAAGCTTTATAGCAGGAGATTCTGCACAGAATATGAAATCTTAAGTTATTTGTGTTCATCTCTGGCAGGGCAACAGAATAGCAAGGGCACTTTGGATGGCAGTTTGATATTTTCTTTAAAAATAAAACATCCTAATTCCATAAGACCCAGCTATTACATTACTTGGAATTTAAACCAATGAGTTGAAAATTTATGCTAATAAAAACTTACAAATGAATGCTAAGAACAGCTCTACACACAAGCGTAAAAACATAGAAACACCAGCATCATTTCAGTATTTGATCTGACAAACTACTCTATGAAGATAAGGTAATATTATGAATTTTTTACAATAATCATATTTATTTATTATTTTTTTACTTTATTTTATTTTTTCTTGATTTTATTTTATTATTTTTACTTTTTTTCTTTATTAATTACATTTTATTCCCTTTGTATCTCCTCCCATCTCAATCCTTCCCTTCCTCCAACCTCTGCCTGCATGCCCTTCCTCAAGTCCACTGACAGGGGAGGTCTTCTTTTCCTTCCTTCTGATCCTAGTCAATTAGGTCTCATCAGGAGTGGCTCCATTGTCTTCCAGACTATCAATGCAGATGCTGAGACTTATGGGCAACCTTTGTGCAAAGTGCAGGGAATCTTAGGAAAGAATGGTTACCTTTTGACTTTATTTCCATTAACTTTCATTTAGGAGTCTGAACTTTCCTTCAGGTAGTCACAGGACTTGTCGTACTAAAACCAATGTGTTATCAAATCATAGAAAGTCATAGAAGAATGTTCAAAGCATGTTACTTAATAAAAGATGTTAGTCTGAAAAAAAGAACATGATGTATACTATATTTTGGAATAGCCATTAGGATAAAAATTACTAATTGATATCTAAAACAGCTGAACATGTATCCGGTAAAATTAAAGATAAAATTAATGTTATCCATTCGAACATGCTGCTCATTTACCTAAATTTGGGTGTCAATAGATGACAAGAGAAAGTACCTTGTATTCCATTTAGGTTTTTCTGATAAAATATACTTTAATACAGTACATTTTTGTATGCATAAGTTTTTCATGACTGTGAATACTTTTTTGATATATATTAATGACAATGTTAAAAGATATACATCATGCTCATACAATTCTTGACAGTGACAAACATAAGGAAATGTAATCTAACCTAATAATTACCTAGAAAATTTATAAATAGAATATCAACCATTGATAATTTTAAAATGTTTTCATCTACTGTCTAATATTCAAACATTAACCTCATAAATTTTCATGCCTTAACCAAATTATTTTAAGAGATGAATTTATTATTTAGAAAATTTACAGACATAAAAGATGTAAAGTAATATTTTCTGTGTTGTTCTGATGATTTAGGAAAGTATTGGAACAAATATCTTCCTTTAAATTTATGTAAATTTTACTATTATGTCACATGTTTATTCATAAATTTATATTAAACTAATTTTTATTCAAGCTATGTCTCGTAAGGAAATTAAATGAAATAGAGTTATATTTTAACATAAAGTACTGTTGCTTAATGTTTATTTTATAAATTCAGGTTAAACATATTTGTGTAATGTTAATAAAAAACAGCAATATCAGAAAAGATAAAGGTATGATAAAAATAACATTTTGAAATCAAGCAATGAGGTGCTTAATTAGATTTGGTGGGCCAATATAGTAAAATGTATTAAATTCACTCATGTGTAGCTTCATGACAGATTGTGTAATTTAACACAGTAATGGTTTGTGCCTAAGTGTTGCCCTTGAGCCTTAGAGGCTCAAAAAGTTGTACTTTTATGTATTTTATTATTTTAACCTTACCTTTTAGTTACCACAATTTTCTATTAATATTATGGCATTATTTCATCCTAGGAAAAGATTAAGATGACTGAAAATTTTGGTATTTGTTATTATTTTTCATAAAATATAAACAGAATCTATATTTCTTAATTTTGTATAGCTTTTAATGGTGTGTTTTAGATACTCATGAGTGTGATTTTTACATTCCAGTTTTTAACCTTCTAGCAAGGCAGGACCCTCCATGATTAAAAGCAGTGAGACAAGTTCTGATTTTATTCAACATCTACCATACAGATTTGACATCCTGAACTCCTCTGAGAATATCCTCTTATATCGCATGGACTGAGTCTTAGTGTGAAACTTGAAAGCAAAGTTGTAATGCCTGTTTTCCTTATAGGTAAATTTATTTTTGCACATATCCTATATCACTGAAATAATTGAAAACAGTTATAAGATTCATCCAGTTATAGCTTACTGTGTCTTCGCAATCTGTAAACCGAACTGTGAAATATCAAATGATGCCATACTTGAGTCAAATGGTAGGTGATGGAGTTTAATGAGCACTTAGGATGGCGGAGCAAAAGGAAAATTCCTGAATGTTCTCAGTATCAACCTTGACATCAGCTGGTAGACAGAAAAGTCCACAGTTCTCACTGAGGAGGTAATGCACGTTGTGTGTTGCACATTTTATACAAATATTAGTATTAAGCTTCCAAAAACTTACTGCATATTAATAGCCAGATAATTTCTGTCTAATAGAATGACATGAATGTGAAGATAGGTAACTGACGGGAAATGTTTGGTTGATAAAGTTATATATATATTCTACACAAATGCATAAGAACAAAAGAGAATGGAATACATTTTATATGTTTACTGTATTTGCAGTTTTCACTAATATATGACACACAGAATATGGAATGTTTTCATTGAACCTGTAATTAACTTACAGAATACAATATTCATTGTTATGTGCAATTTTGACATTGCATTCTTGTAATAATGATACATTTCATTGTCAAAATATTAACACTCAGGTTGTCTTAATCATGTTATTAGAATATAAACATGGAGCTGTAAATGCAGCTCATTTAGGAGAGTGCTCATACTGCCTGGACTTCAGTTGGTGTGCTTTTCCATGGGAGGATCACCTTTCCTGCCCCCAGCTTTCCTCATTTGCCTGTAGTTCTTTGTGTAGGTTTGAGTCCTTGGGGGCTTTCCCCGTGTACTTTGACATGTTCATTGAGGTTTTCCTTATTCACCTCATATCTAGAAGGTACTGTTGGTGAGAATTTAGGTGTTTATAGCTCCTGATATTACCAGGAGATACAGTCTCATGCCAAACTCCCTGAATCTCTAGCTCTTACAATCTTTCAGTTCCCTCCCCTGCTTTGTTACCTCACAGATACGTGTTTTGTAGATGTAGCCATTGTACCAGGCAAAACCACTCTATAATTTGATTGGTTCACATTTTCTACAGTGGTCTCTTTTTGTGACAAAGAACAGTTTCTTTTATGAAGGGTAAAGATGTCATTTATCTTTGATTATATAAGAACAAATTTTCACAGACTTTTGTTAGGGAATTGGTTTATCAAATTATTTATTTATTTATCATTAAATTATTTATTATTTATTTATTAAATAAATTATTTATTAAATTGGTTGTAGATTCTCTTTCAATAACCATGTCATTATCACTGAGTAGTTAGCTATGCTTGCAATACCAGGTTTTCTTTCCTTCTTATTGACAGAGTTTTTCATCAAAGCCTACATTTGACAGCAGGGTAAACTGAGGCAGGAAGAAGATAAATGGAAAGGGAAAACTTGGTGGCTCCTAGCTCCTTGTGGCCAGAAGCTGGTAGCGTCTGACTACAAACTGAATTTTCTCTAAGTCTTTAGCAGCTGACAGCAGACGGCTGCTGATGACTCTGGCCTGTCAATGTGAGCACTGTTTGTGACTGGCTAAAGGCTCTAAACTGTTTCTAGTTTCTCATTTATTCATTTTACTCACTTTACATCTTCGTAACTCCTTCTCTCCTCCCCTCCAAGACCCACACTCTCCCTTGTGTCTTGCCTTTTCCTCAGGAAAAAAGAGCTATACCTCTCAAGGTATACCCACGAGACTATACCCACGAAACTCTGCCATACATCAAGAACACTTGCTCAAATATGTTCATAGCAGCTTTATTCACAATAGCCAGAATCTAGAAACAACCTAGATGCCCCTCAACCAAAGAATGGATAAAGAAACTATGGCACATTTACACAATGGAATACTACTCAGCTCTTGAAAACAAAAACACCATCTAAACTGTTTCTTTAACTGCCAGAGCTGATAGCTTTTGGCTATTATCTCTCCTGATCTTGGAGAAAGTCTCTTAATCTCTCTTTAACTCTTTAACGGCCAGAGATGACAGCTTCTGGCTAGGAACTCTAACCTTTCTTTAACTCTTTAATAAGCAGAGCTGGTGGCTGGGGTGGCTGTATCCACTGATCTGGGGAGAAACTCTGAAACTGTCTTTAACTTTTTAACCACCAGAGCTAATAGCTCCTGACTAGGAACTCTGGACTTTCTTTAACTTGAAAAGCTCTAAACTTACTTTGACTCTTTAAACTCTTTAAAAAGTAGTGCTGATAGCACCTGACTTAACAGTTGGTGAGATCAGAAAAACAGACACACATGTGGTAGATGGAGCAGAAATTCCAGCTCCAACCAACAACAACATAAGTACAGACAATCAGGCAAACATATTTGGTGGATGGTAGATAAAACAGAGATCTAACTCAAACCAATAACTTGATGCTTTTATATTACCTAAAGCAAAGTTCTTTAAGTCAGAAGAAAAATTACATGATGGCCTTAAAAGAAATTATCATAAAGTTGTCACACAGCAGTGTTTTTGATTACATGTTTCTCAATTACAACTAAGCATTCCTTATCTATGATTTCATTACATGAGTTCATTGTGAGTTTAAAGCAACAGTTTTTCATGTCAAAAGTTAGCAAAGTTTATGTTTAACAGGGCCCAAGATATTACAGCAGGCTTACTGTTTATAATGCCTGTGTTCTAATATTTTTTCTATTTACCCATAGAATAAAAAACATCTTAGATTTTTTAATATCCGTGTATATAAGCCTACAATTACAATAAGAAAAACAAATTCTCATTGCCCACAAATGCAAAGAAGATTATATATACCACTACAACTGCAATGAAGTATGCTTAAATATGAAGTAGATATTAGCTCACTTAACAATAATACCATTTTAAATTATTCTTTAGCACACACTAGAATAGAGGGCTGAATTTCAAATATAATTTATAGCTAGATGAATATAAGTTTCTTCCATTTTTATTCTTTACTTAGTACTCTGCTACTACTCTACCAATAAAATGCATTAAAAATAAACTAAAACATTAGCAAACAAGCAATAATACAATATTCATTTTTGTCCTAAAGTAAAGGGTTCAGAACTTTTGGATAACCTGAAGTAAACTCAGGACAATATGGAAGCGACAGGTCCTAATGCATCCTTTACATGAAGTGTTCTTATTTAACATGCATAGGCATTTTCTATTATATGTGAAATTTATTTAAAAGACCACATTAGCTTTAGTAAATATGGGTAATTTACTGTGGCATGGCATGTCTACTTTTCCACATTTTTGGCATCTCAAATATGAGAAACCACATTCAAAGATTTTAGTTCAATAGAAAAAAAACCTATTCTCAAACAAAATTAGCATTTTTATTGTTCAAAGAAATGGATTTAAGATATTTAACTTAACTTCTGTGAAAATTTTACAAACAATAGGGGCAGTTTTGTAGAAGGTTGCAACTTCTCTCCTCAAAGATCAGAGTATCAAATTCATTTGGTTGAAATGAAATGACTCTTTAATTTCATGAAATGGAAAATCATTTTCACTGTGAGACAATCTTTCTAAAGGCACTGTATTCATAACCTTGATGGCAACTTATACTATTTACAGAAAAACTTAGTACAGGGAATTTAAATATAAGCATTTTTAGTACTATTATCCAGAATTCTCTTCTTTTAATTGAAATAACCAGACAATAATTCAGAATATGCAGCATAATTAAAGTGTTGGATGCTGGAAATTTGGTGTTATCATAATCATAGCTTTATAATAGATAAAATTCACACCAAATATTTATATAAAGCATTATCTGAAACTTTAAGGTGTTTTAAAAATCTCTTAATGAGAGCTAGTCTTATTGAATCTCATTGAGATTATAAGTATAATTTGGTAAATAAAATTTATAATGTTCTAGGAAGTTCTGCAAAAACCAACCAATATTTCTAAAATGCTGTACTAAGAGATTAGATATGAAATTTACACATTTCATTGAAATTTATGCTCCCATTTGGAAGAGAAGTTGTAAAGTATGTTTCAAAAATCACTGTATTCCAGAAAATATTACATTAGCAATAATAAAAAAGTAAAATCATACTTTAGGAAAGAAACTCAATGGTTTTTTTTATAAATTAATTATTAACTTTAAATTCCAATCTCCTCTTCTCCTCCCTCCTCTCCTCCTAATCTCTCCCTGCTATCTCCCTTTCCCTCACACCCCTTCCCTTTGTCCTTAGAAAGGGGGAGGCCTAGCATGTCTATCAACAGACCATGGCATATCAAGATGCAGTAGGACTAGATGCATCTTCTTTTATTCACACTAAACACAGCAGATTTTTTTTTTTTGATGTGTTATCTTCTATTTTATTTGTGGCTATTATTTTTAATTACTATACTTTGCTTGTATACTGTGTTTCATAATTTGTTTTATCATAAGTTTATGTGTGTGTGTGTGTGTGTGTGTGTGTGTGTGCATACCTTATGTTTTCATTCTTTCTTTTTTTTCATAAATATTTGAATCTGGTTTATTTCACTTAGCACAATGCTCTATCCACTCTCTTTTTTTAAAAATTTTTTTATTAATTACACTTTATTCATTTTGTATCCCCCCATAAGCCCCTCCCTCCTCCCCTCCCGATCCCACCCTCCCTCCCCTTTCTGCATGCATGCCGCTCCCCAAGTCCACTGATAGGGGAGGTTCTCCTCTCCTTTCTGATCTTAGTCTATCAGTTCTCATCAAAAATGGCTGCATTGTCCTCTTCTGTGGCCTGGTAGGGCTGCTCCCCCTCAGGGGGAGGTGATCAACGAACAGGCCAATCAGATTATGTCAGAGGCAGTCCCTCTTTCCATTACTATGTAACCCACTTGGACACTGAACTGCCATGGGCTACACCTGTGCAGGGGTTCCAGGTCATCTCCATGAATAGTCTTTGGTTGGAGTATGAGTCTCTGGGAAGTTCCCTGTGTTCAAATTATCTTGTTCTGTTGCTCTGCTTGTGGAGTTCCCGTCCCCTCCAGCTCTTACTATTTCTCACTTCTTACATAAAATTCCATCCATTCTTTTGCTAATATCATTATTTTACTTTTTTATAATTTCAGTTTGTACTTTTTAAATTAATTACAGTTCATTCGTTCTTTATCCCAGCTGTAGCCTCCTCCCTCATTCCTTTCCAACACCACCCTCCTTCCCTCATCTCCTCCCATGCCCCTCTCCAAGTCCACTAATGGAGAGGTCCTCTTCCCCTTTCATCTGACCCTAACCTATCAGGTCTCATCAGGACTGGCTGCATTGTCTTCCTCTGTTGCCTGGAAAGGCTGCTCCTCCCTCAGGGGAGGTGATCAAAGAGCCAGCCACTGAGTTCCTGTCAGAGACAGCACTTGTTCCCCTTACTAAGACACCCACTTGGAGACTGAGTAGCCTATGGGCTTAATTGGAGGAAGGTGTCTAGGTCCTCAATTACGTTTTTTTTTTTACAATTATGTGTGTTTTTCTTATGTTTTCCTTGTCTTTTTTTTTTCAACAATTTCTATAGGGGTTTTGTTGTTGTGTTGTTGTTGTTGTTTGCCTTTTCATTTCCTAAAAAAATAGAGAAAGAAGTAGACTGGAGTTGCCTGGGTAGGGATGTGAAGAAGATCTCTGAGTATTTGGAAGAGGGGTTCCTTAATTAGAATATATTGTATGAAAGCATTGTTTTCTTAATTAAAATAAAACAAGAAATTGTATTAGTGAAATAACATTCACCTCTTAGATTTAGTAATGATTTTAACAAATTAAGCAATACTACAAGTTCACTTTAGCTTCATGAATTTTTTCAACACATTTATAAGGTATTTTTATTGATTGATTAATACTTAAATAAAGATATTCTGACTAGAGAATGGCAAGTTATCAAGAGACTACAAAACTTTAAGAACATTTCCAATGTTTTTCCAAAGTTTGATTAATCATTAAGCAAATTTCATAATTTTTTTGTTTTTATAGCTGAGTAGTGTTCCATTATGTAAATGTAGCACAATTTCTATATTCTTCAGTAGAGGGTCATCTAGGTTGTTTCCAGATTCTGGCTATTACAAATAAAGCTGCTACGAACATAACTGAACAAATGTCCTCTAAATGATGCAGTATCTTTTGGGTATATGTTCGGGAATGGTATAGCTGAATCTTGAGGTAGCACTATTCTCTGTTTTCTGTGAAAGTGCCAGATTGATTTCCAAGGTGGTTACACAAGTTTATATTCCCACCAGCAACTGAGGAGGATTCCCCTTTCTCCAGTATGTTCTGTTGCTTGATTTTTTCATCTTAGTTATTCTGGTGAAATCTGAGAGTCATTTGTATTTGCATTCCCCTAATGACTCCAGATATTGAGCATTTGTTTAAGTGTTTCTTTGCCATTTGATATTCCTTTCTTGACAATTCTCTGTTTAACTCTGTTCCCTATTTTTTAATTAGATCACTTGGTTTGTTGGTAATTTTTTGAATTCTTTATATATTCTGTCTTTTAGCCCTCTGTCAGATGTAGGGTTGCTGATGATCTTTTCCCAGTCAAAAGAGCAAAGCCAGAAAGAAGCCTACCACAGAGTCCTCTAAAAGACTCCACCCAGCAGGGGATCTAAGCAGATGCAGAGACTCACAGCCAAACTTTAGACAAAGCACAGAGAGTCTTATGGAAGAAGGGGAAGATAGAATGACCCAGAGTGGACAGGAGCACCACAAGAAAACCAGCAAAGCCAAAAATGTCTGAGCCCAGAGGGAACTTCAGACCCTGATGCATCAACCAAAGACCATACGTAGAGAGGACCTAGAACCCATGCTCAGATGTAGCCTATAGGCAGCTCAGATTTGATGTGGGTACTCTAGTAAGGGGATCAGAGACAGTCTCTGACATGAACTAGGTTGCCTGCCCTTTGATCACTTACACCTGGTGGGGTAACCTAGCCAGACCTCAGAAGTGGATCCAGGCAGTCCTAATGGGACCTGATAGGCTAGGGTCAGACAGTAGGAGAGGAAGACTTCACCTACGAGTGGACTAGGAGGAAGGATAGAGGAGCAAGAGGGAGGAGGGTGGGACCAGGAGGAGATGAAAGAGAGGTCTACAAAGTGAATACATTATAAATAATAATAATAATAGTAATAATAATAATAATAATAAATCACTAACCAAATGCAATCCACAGAAGATAGTAAATACACTGATAAATTATTTTTAATGGTAGCAGGGATTTCAAGGTATTTAGTTATTTCAGAATATTATGTCAGTGATTTAAGATAACATTTACAAAGTAAAAACTATAATTATAATATATAATACATATAATATTTTCCAACCAATAAAAGAATGAATAAAATCACATTTATATTTGATGTATCCAATAAAACAAATTGCATAAGCATACCAATATCACTAAATAACATCAGGTGAAAGGAATTAAATATATTATTTAATTCTAATATCATGAAAATTGAATAAATTTGTAACAAACTACAATAGTGGCCAACGTACTTATTTAGTATACATATACTATAATAATTAAATGTAGACTAATTAAACTTAACAGAGCTAAACAGAGAATTCTCAACAGAAGAATATGGAAAGGCAGAGAAACACTTAAAAAAAATGCTCAACATAATTAGTCATCTGGGAAATGCAAATCAAAATGACCCTGAGATTCCACCTCACACCCATCAGAATGGCTAAGACAAAAAACTCAAGGTATGCTGAGCTATGCTGGAGCGGTTGTAGAGAAAGGGAAACCCCTCCTCTGTCCCTGGTGGGAATGTAATCTTATACAACAATTTTGGAAATCAAACTGGTGCTTTCTCAGAAAATTAGTAATAGTGCTACCTCAAGACCCAGCTATACCACTGCTGGTAATATATACCCAAAATATGTCCCATCATCCAATAAGAACATTTTCTCAATTATGTTCAAAGCAGCTTTATTTGTAATAGCCAGAACCTGGAAACAACCTAGATGGCCCTCGACCAAAGAATAGATACAGAAAGTGAGTATATTTACACCATGGAATATTACTCAGCAATTAAAAACAAAGAAATCATGAAATTCACAGGAAAATGGTGGGAACTAGAAAAGATCATTCTGAGTGAGGTAACCCAGAGCAGAAAGACACATCTGGTATATACTCACTTATAAGTAGATATTAACCATATAATATAGGCTAAATATACTAAAATCTGTATACCTAAAGGAGATAAACAACAAGGAGGACTATAGAAAAGTATAGACACTGGAAGTAGGGGAAGACAAAGAAGAGGACAGAAGCCTTCCACAGGGGACTTATGAAAGACTCTACCCATTAGGATATTGAAGGAAATACTGAGACTCATAGCCAAACTTTGGTTAGACTGCTAGTATCCTTATGGAAAAGAGGGAGATATAAAGACTTGGAAGGAACAGGAACTCCACAAGGATAACAACAAAGCCAAAAAACCTGGGCCCAGGGGTCCTGCAGAGACTGATACTCCAACCATGGACCATGCATAGGGAGCACCTAGAACCCCTGTTCAGAGGAAGCCCATAGGTTGCTCAGTTTCCAAGTGGGTTCCCTAGTAACAGGTACCTGGGCTGCCTCTTACATGGACTCAGTGACTGGCTCTTTGATCACCTCGCACTGGGAGATGGGGGATGGAGCCTTGCCAGGCCACAGAGGAAGATGATGCAGCCAGCCTTGATGAGACCTGATAAGCTAGGGTCAGATTGAAGGGGAGGAGGTCCTCCTCTACAATGGGACTAGGGAAAGGGCATATGGGGAAAAGAGGAACTGTGGGTGGGACAAGGAGGAGATGATGAAGGGGGCTACATAGGGGATACAAGGTGAATAAATTGTAATAAAAATTAAAAAGTAAAATAATAAATTTTTTTAAAAAAATTGAATTTTACAAATTGTCATTACTTTCAGTAAGTATCTCCAGAAATTTTACTTTGGTTAAAGACACTAAAGTTAAATCCTTTGAAAAAGTTCTTATCTTTATATACTAGTATATGGTGTAGCTACAGTCCCCATTGTGCAAGGACTCTGACAGTTCCGGGTGGATGAAACAAAGTTAGGAGGAGATTGGCTACAACATTTGCAAGAATTAAGATACTAACAGGTCAAGGGAAGAAATGTTGCTGATGCATCAACCTTGTAGGGTCTTAAGAATATAGACAAAAAAGTGTTTGGAAAACAGGTTCCAGCTCAAGAATGACTAATATGTTTAGCCTTGGGAGTAAAACTAGTATCTGAGCCAGACAGATTGTTAGTGCACTTGTCAGCAGTCATCCATCTGGAATTGTTTCTCCCCTCTGGTTTTCAGCTTCCTTATTTTAAAAATGCATTTTTTTCTTTATTGAATAAATGAGAAATAACATGCATTTAATACAAATATATTTCCAGCTTATTCTTTATCATTAATATAATTTATGGTTTTAACACATTTATCATCATTTGAAGTGGATCATATACTGCTCCATATACTCTATAAAAACTGATCAATTATAGTATTTAACATAGCAACATACTTTATAGTAAGATTTGTGATAATATTTGAATTGATATTTAAGTGATTAATTGCAGTTTTGAAGCAAAAAACTAATGCAACAGTTCTCTTGAACACACAGAGCCTAAGTCATTAAAATGGATTGTGTATTATTAATAAAACAACAGTTTTAAAATATATGTTTCAATGAATTTTAGCATAATTAATGGTACAAATTCAACTTTATATTTCATGTCTTATAACACAAATTATCCCATGTCATACATGAGTTTACAAATAAATTGTAAATTTAAAAAACATGTTTATAGATAATCATCACATATGTAAGCTGAAACTGAAGGAACAGGCCACAGGATGACAAATATTGGGAGCTAAATTTCTTATTCATGAAATGTATAGAAATTTCATAGAATGTATAGAATGTTTAGAAAATAAGAAAAAGCTAGAAAGATGCAACTCTGGATTTTTGTTTTCCACTTCTAATGCTTAATTGGATAGGGAGAGAATACTATCAAAATCTAGAAAAACTACTTATTTTCTCTTGTGTTAAATAAGTAATCTTAAGTGTCTTAATAAACTTATTTCTTCTGTCTGTTCAACTAAATAAACATCAGTGAACAGAGTAGAGACACCATGCCTCCAAATATACAACACCACATATTTTACAGAAATTGGATTATATTTATTATGTTATTAATTTCTGGTGACACTCAAGTTTTCCAAACTTGATGCCATATATCAAAAAATGAAATGCCAGGAAGTGAGATGTAATGACATAAATTTTTTTAAAGTTTCCTAAAATTACAATTCTTCTTAACATCACTTGTATGTAAATTTCTCCCAAATCTTAACAGATATGATTTAGTTTATAATTCTTTAAGAATCATTGCTGATATATGGCTAAGGTTAGGTTTAGGGATTTATACATTTCTTCCTTAGAAAGTTTTCAATCCCTATCTTCCTTTTTTTACTTCTAAGCACATTTTAATCATAAGTTTTTAGGTGAAGGGTTAAATCAGACAATTTTTCTAAGAAATAAAATTTTAATTAGCAAGTATACTTTATAACTACTAACCAAAGAAAATATTACATAAAGATAGAGTAATCTTTATGGTTTTCCTACTGTCAACAAATTATGGTAATCTCTATTTTTATTTGTCTCACCAATAGAGGATATCCACCTACACATATAGTATTTGGCCCAAGTTTAAAAGCTTGATGATTTAGTCGAAATATGGGATACGCTTACTTTTCTGAGACTCTTGACACTCTGTTCCTTTTATTTTACCTTAATTTCCTTGATTCTCCTTGTCTTCTGCTTGTTTTTCTAATTGTGTACTTATTTAGAGCAATAGATCAGTTTGAGTTTGTGTTGCAGGACATGTGGAGTGAAAAAAAATTAATTAATTACAGTTAATTCACTTTGTATTCCAGCTGTAGCACCCTCCCTTCTTACCTCCCAATACCATCTTCTGTCCCTCCCTCATCTCTTCCCATGCCCCTCCCCAAGTCCACTGATAGGGGAGGTCCAAGTCCCCTTCCATTTGACCCAAGCTTATCAAATCTCATCAGGACTGGATGCATTGTCTTTCTCTGTGGCTTGGTAGGGCTGCTCCCCCCTCATGAGGAGGCAGTCACAGAGCCAGCTACTGAGGTCATGTCAGAGACAGTCCCTGTTCCCATTACTAAGGAAAACCACTAAGAGGATGAGCTGCCATGGGCTACATCTTTGCAGAGGTTCTAAGTTATCTCTATGCATGATCCTTGGATGGACATCAGTCCCAGAAAAGAACCCTGGGTCTTTTGGTTCTGTTGCTCTCTTTGTGGAGCTCCTGTGCCTTCCAGGTCTTTCTATTTCCCCCTTCTTGAGTTCCCTACTAAGAGGAATAGGGGCTGTCTCTGAAATGAACTCAGTGGCTGGCTCTTTGATCACCTCCCCCTGCCAAGGGGCGGGAGGGGGGGTGGTCAGCCATACCAGACCACAGAGGAAGATGATGCAGACAGTCCTGGTGAGACCTGATAAGCTAAGGTTAGATGGAAAGGGTGGAGGTCCTCCCCTATCAGTGGACTGGGGAAGGGGCATGGGAGGAGAAGAGAAATGGAAGGAGGGCAGGATTGGTAGAGGGCAAAGGTTGGGTCTACAGCTTAGATACAAAGTGAATAAATTGTAATAAATAAAAAAAAATATTAAAAATTATTATCATTTCAAAGGCAAAGAGGATGGACATCAGAAGAAGAAGAAAACAAGAAACAACCTAGGAACCTGCCATAGAGGGCCTCTGAAAGGCTCTGCCCTGCAAACTATCAAAGCAGATGCTGAGACTTTTGGCCAACTGTTGGGCAGAGTGCATGGAATCTTATGTAAGAAGTGGGAAATAGTAAGATCTGGAGAGGACAGGAGCTACACAAGGAGAGCAACAGAACCAGAAAATTTGAGCACAGGGGTCTTTCCTGAGACCCATACTCTAACCAAGAACCAGGTATGGAGATAACCTAGAACCCCTGCACAGATGTAGCCCATGGCAGTTTAGTGTCCAAATGGGTTCCACAGTAATGGGAAGAGGGACTACCTCTACATGAACTGATTGGCCTGCTGTTTGATCACCTTCCCCCTCAGAGGGAAGCAGCCTTACCAGGCCACAGAGGAAAACAATGCAGCCAGTCCTGATGAAATCTGATAGACTCAGATCACAAGGAAGGAGAGGAAGTCCTCCCTTATCAGTGGACTTAAAGAGGGGCATGGGTGGAGAAGGGGGTAGGAAGGTGGGATTGGGAGGGGAGGAGGGAAGGGTTTATGGGGGGATACAAAGTGAATAAAATGTAATTAATAAAAAAGATTCCTGTCACTCTGCCCACAGATTTGCTATGAGCTCAAAGTCTGCTTTGATACCGTGCTGGGTAGAGACTTTCAGAGGCCCATTGTGGTAGGCTTCTTTCCTGTTTCCTGTTTTCTTTCTCTTCCTATGTTCATACCATTTGCCGGATCATCTTACCCAGGGTCCTCCTTCTTGCTTAGCCTCTTTAGGTGTACAGATCTTAGTATATTGTATGCCTAATATCCACTTATGAATGATTATATACCATGTGTGTCTTTCTGCTTCTGGGATACCTCACTCAGGATAATCTTTTCTAGTTCCCACCATTTGCCTACAAATTTCATGATTTCCTTGTTTTTAATTGCTGAGTAGTATTCCATTGTGTAAATGTAACACAATTTCTGTATCCATTCCTCAGTTGAGTGACATCTGGATTGTTTCTAGATTCTGGCTATTATGAATAAAGTTGCTATGAACATAATTGAGCAAATGTTCTTGTTGCATACTTGAGCATAATTTGGATATATGCCAAGGAGTGGTTATAGCTGGATTTTGAGGTAGCACTATTCTCAATTGTCTGAGAGAGCACCAGATTGATTTCCAAAGTGGTTGTACAAGTCTCATTCCCACCAGCAATGGAGGAGGGTTACCCTTTCTCCACATGTGTTGTCACTTGATTTCTTGATCTTAGCCTTTATGATTGGTGTAAGGTGAAATCTCAGGGTTGTTTTGATCTGCATTTCTCTGATGATTAAGGATGTTGAACATTTCTTTAAGTGTTTCTCTGCCATTCTATTTTCCTCAAGCTGTACTACAGAGAAATAGTAATAAAAATTTCATGGTACTGGTATAGAAACAGAATGGTGGACAGAGCCAGAAATAAACCCACACCTGCAGATATTTGATTTTTGACAAAAAAGCTAAACCCATACAATGGAAAAAAACAACAACAAACAAACAGCATCTTCAACAAATGGTGCTGGTCTAAATGGATGTCTACATGTAGAAAAATGCAAATAGATCTATATTTATCAGCCTGCACACAACAAAATCCAAGTGGACCAAAGACCTCAACATAAAACCAGACACACAAAATTTGTTAGGTGTAAATGTGGGGAAGAGCCTAGAACTCATTGGCACCGGAAACACTTCCTGAACAGAACACCAACAACACAGGCTCTAAAATCAACAACCAATAAATGGGACCTCATGAAACTGAAAGGCTTCTGTAAAGCAAAGGACACTGTCAGCAGAACAAAACAGCAGCCTGGTACTGATAGGGGAGGTCCTTTTCCCCTTCCATCTGACCCTAGCCTATCAGGACTGTCTGCATTGTCTTCCTCTGTGGCCTGGTAAGCCTGTTTCTCCCTAAAATAAGCAGTGCATACACCATGTTTCCATCTTAACTCAGAAAATGGCCTACAACTACCTAATATGTGTGTTTGGATACTATGTTTTTCCACATGCCTACAGTAATTGAATATTATTTCTTAGATCATATTATTTAGTTTTTTTAAACAAAGCATTAATAGGATCTGAAGCTCCATGATGAAGCAGGCCAGCATTCTAGCAAGCTTCATCGATACACCTGCATCCCCCTTTCCAAAGCACAGACTACAAATTCACACACCTGTGCAGGGCTTTGTTTAATGGGTTCTTGCAACCAAACTCAAGTTCTTGAGCTTGCACAGCAAGCAACAGCTTTTTACTGACTAATCAATCGATACATAGTAGCAGACCCAAGTATTCCTCAGTACTAATGTCCCCCTGTAGAGGAATGTTAATAGAGAAACATAGCTGCTCTGGAAAGGGATCATAGCCAAAGACCTTCTAACACTGTGTAATCCACCTTTAATTCCACTGGCTGGAATACGGACATACCCTTAGCACACTCTTAATTCCAAAAGATGTAGGTACAGTTATTTTGTAGAAATAAGCAGCCATGTTTGAAAGTGATGTCTAATTGAGGGGCAGACAAAATAATAAATCAGAGAATGATTTGACAAACTGAGTCACAGATAGTATATACCCTACTCTTAGAATATTAGACAGGAAAGGGAAGATACTTAGGAGCAGTACAATAGACTTGAGCACAGTAGAGTAAGGTACATTAGAGAGTAGTAAAAAGCAATACAGTAGAATAGAATACAGTAGAGAGTTCAGTAAAGAAAGCAGTACAATACAGTGTAGTACATTACAGTATAGGCAGTTTATTGCAGTTCAGCTCCTAGTGTTCAGAAACAGCAATTCAGAAGAAACTGAGAGATGCTAATTGGAATCAGTCATTTTGGAGACTTTTGAGCCAGAGTAGCTGAGTTCATCTGGCAAGTACATGCTATTTTCACATATCTCTATCCTTCTCACAACATCCCATCCATGCCACCACTTACAACACAACTTCCATGGAAATCCATTAAAAATTTTACAGAATTGAATTTCTCTTCTTCAAGCTTTGCAATAATATCCCTTTACTCAGAATGACTCTAAGTCTATTGTAGTTACATAATTCACCCTATATGCCTAGCTACTAGTCAGTCCTCCCACGTCATCTCATATTCTCTATTATCCTGCTTAATTTTCTCCTAAGCTTGTGACAAAAATTTACTAAGTATAACACACTGTGAGAGATTACTCAATATTGTTAACGATTACTGATAACCTCAATCCCAATTTTGAGAACTTGATTTTTTTCTTCTAAGAATTGGGTATTTGTAAATACTAATAATTATAAATATTAAACCTTTCAATTCTCTAAGCAGGCTAATCTCAGGTATATGACTTTTTGTCATATTGATTAATGTCCATTATATTTTCATTATATGAAATAATTCAATGAATTATACTTTGTCATTATACTAATGGGTTTTACCCATATAAGTTGTCATAAAATATTTGAAAAAATATTCTGGACTATTTTCTCAGATAGGAAATAGTTGCATTAAAATTTAGTCAACTCACAACATAATTTAAAGTTGTAAACATATTTAATGCTATTATTTAAAACTTCTTAATTCCAAGGTATTGCATTCCAACGATTGCACATTTTCTACAATATAAAGATTATTTGACTATGCATTGAGTCCATGAGAAATGCATCCCTTGAGGTAATAATTTGCATAAATGATCACATGTATATTTGAAGCCTAAGTAGTTATTTAATGCAAATGCCTCTGAGATTGTCAATAGTTTGCCCATCCAGCCATAACATCTTACAGAGGAATGTTATACTGTCCCTACTTCTTCCTAGTTTACATGACCAGATTTATTAGAATGGGCCATATTTGTTAAAAAGAATTGTTAACTGAATTCATTTGTAAGATGCTCTATTTAGAAACATATTTATAATTTTGATATTATCATTAAGTAGGATGTAAGGCAGAACTGCTCAAACATCCCCTGGCCTGTCTGTCTTATCTTATAAATTACAAAGAAATGGAACAGATTGATAGAACAATTGTCATTATAATCCAGACAAGGTTCTTCACCTTCTCCATATCAATTTAATATAGCACTTGAAGTCTTAGAACAATAAAAAAACTCTAGGGGACAAATTATAATTGAAGAAGTTCATTTATTTACCCATGATATAAAACTAAAGATACTGGAACCTAAAACTCCCACTAGGAAACTCCTACAACTGGTAAAACTTTCAACAAAGTTGCTTGATACAAAACTAACCCACAAAAATCAGTACATTTCTTATGTGAAAATGACAAATGGACTGAAAAAGAAATCAAGAAAATAACACCTTTAAAAATAGCCTCAAAAGCATAAAATATGTTGGGGTAACTTTAACAAAACAAATGTATGATAAAAACTTTAAGACATTTATGATGATTTTCTGCAGGAATCACAGTGGGCAGGGGAAGAAATGATCCAAAAAGAGACAAGAATGAAACTTCAATAAGCCAAATTTTATTGTAACAGGTGCTGCACCAAAACTTCTAGAGTCTGGCCCAGATCAGTCTTCTTTAGCCATATTTAAACACATCATAATTTTGGGAAAAGATATTTAGATAACAATTAACTCAGTCCCAAGTGTACAACAATTTAAGTCATTTTTACATTGTGATCCTTTCCAAAGTATATCTGACTTATTTCATAAGAATGGTTACTGTTGACTCAGAGATAGCACCCAAGATTTAGGGTCTAGGGAGCTTGACTTAGGTAAACATGTTTGTGGATGTCAGGATTGCCTTGGCCCCAAGATAACATGAGTCACTTAGGCTGTTGTAAAGTACAAGTCACATCACTCATAAGGATGTGTTTTATGGCTAAAAGTTATGCTCAAGGTTATAAAGGGAAAGGATCTAATATAAGTAAATTCTGGAGATAAGGACAAAGTCTCTCTTATCAGAGAGCAAGTATATCATTTCTAGCCTTCCAAGAAGAGCACCTATGTATGTCATTCCATTGAAGAGGTAAGCAGTGTGTTTAACACTCCTGGCTTCTCCGGTGCTTATCTGTGTGCATAAGGTCTTTCTTTTGCACTCTATAGACACTGAAGAGAGAAATTATAGAACATGGAAAGAACTCTTGTGCTTATGCATCAGTAGAATGAATATAATACAAATGCCAATCTTATTAGACAACTCAATCAGAGGATCAAGGTATGAGGGGGAAGGAGAGGGGGAAAAAGATGTGAACACAGGGAGAATCAGGTAAAATTAAGGGCCATTTAATACAGCAGAAACTCTCTAAAATATATACAGTCTAAATAAATACCTTGTCACCAAATAAAGCTTTCAGAATCAATAATGGGTCACAATGAATTGCCTTTGGCCAAATGAGTCTCATGGAAACCCTCAAACAATCCATGCTGTTTCCAAACATATAGAGTGCTCTTTACATCATAAGAGTAAGTCTCCATTGCTGAAGACAACACCCAACTCACTGTACATGAAGAATGCAAGCTAGTGCCCAATAGAGCCTTCACTGCTCCATGCTATGTTCTCTGGTACAGGATGGTACTCTGCATACTAGCAAAGGACAAACATCATCCCAGTCGCAAACCATTTGATTTACAATGGTGTCTTGCCTGCGAGATACACTAGTGTAACAATTGCACAAATCTTATGGGAGTAATCATCCAATATCTGATTTGACTTAGTCCCATTCCACAAAATGGAACCCAAAACCACTTGGGCAAACAAGAACCTCTGACCAGATTGCCCAGATACTACTGTTCAAAAAATAAAGTAGCAATAAAATCATTTCTAATGACATTCTACTAGAATCATAGATCAGTGCTTTGTTCAGCCATCATCAGAGAAGCTTCTCCCTGCATCAGATATGAAAAAATATAGAGCACCTTAACCAGAAAATATTCAGGAACCTTGGAACACTCATCCATAGACAGAAGGTCTCCACAAAATCTCTCCCCTCATGGCTCAGAGAATTCTGCAGAAGAAGCTAAACAGATGTGAGTGTGACAGTTAGCAGGAATGAAGACCACCAAGAACACAAAGCCCTTCAAATCAACTGTTGATGCACCTATGGAGCCACAGATAACTGATGCAGAAGGCCTAGATGGAGTCTGCATCAGTATCCTAGAGCTAAAAAGAAAAGTAGACACATACCCCATTTCTAACCACTTGTAAAATAACATTTTGTTTTCTCCAACAGAAACTGAGTAGAGAAACAAACTGCTCTTAAAAGCAGTCTGTATGCCCAGCAGTTGATGACCAAAAGAACCAGAACTCAATGACCTATTTTGAGGTTCCTTGTCTAACAGTGAAGTGTCAGGGCGTTTTAAATATATTTTATATTTTCATTTCTATTTTTCCATTGTATATTTTCTTTCTTTTTTTTTTTCTTCAGTTCCTTGGGTATATGCTATGTTTTTCAGTGTACTGTTTTAATGAAATTCCTTCAAGTGTAAAATATTAGTTCCTCACATCTATATCTGTTTCTTGTACCTTTTCTTGGTCTCTTTAACTTCTTTTTGTTTGTTTTATCCTGCTCAATTGTCTTAGTTTGTGTTTTCTCTTTACGTTATGTTTTGAATTATGCTATATATTATATTATTATATTACATTATATATTTTCTCACTCCTTATAAGCTTGATTATTTTTTAATCAGAAATGATTAGAATAATCAGAAATGAGGTAGATCCAGATAGGAGAGACTAGGGAGAAACTGGGAGAATTAGAGGGATGACAAACTGCAATCAGAATAATATATTATATGAAAAAAATCTATTTTTAATAAATGGAAAAGAGAGGCCATGGGTTTTAAAGAGAACAAAGAGGGACACATCGGAGTACTTGAAAGGCAGAAATAAAATCAACCAAGAAAATTGTAGTATACTATAATTTAAAATAATAAATTAAAAATTAAAAAAATAAAGTGACATAATTTACACTGTATGGTTTGTAACTTTTTCTGTTATTTCTATGAAAATTTTAGTAGAAATAAACACTAGAATGGCATTTATAAATATAATAATCTTTAAATAGTAGATTCTATGAAATAGGATCTAAGCAAATGCCAAATACGCAGTATATATAAGCGTTTCTGATTGCAGCTTCAGGAATCTTTTAATGCATTTAGCCTTTATATGTTTGAACATCAGACCTGAAACCTAATATCTACCAAGTTCTACTAGTGCATATTAGAATTTTTTTAAAATATGCCATGTATTAATGGCACAAAATAATAGTTTGGGATGTAGAATTTTAATCTAGCAACATGGCTGCTCTGGCAATGACACACATCCAAAGAACCCAGGTCTGTGTAATTCAGCTGGAATGCAGACACGCCATTCTTGGTATAATTTTCTAATCGAATGTATACAACTTAGCCTTATTCATTCGAATGCTGATTTCTCTACCCCACTATCTGGTTTCAATCAGGACATTGCATTGTGATGATATTGTAAGCATTATCTGTCTCAAGTTAATGTAAACATGCCACCAACTGTTCTCTATATTGTCAGTTAAACGTCCAACCAGTTCTGAGCTATTGAGAGAATAGGATGGGATATCCTGGTCCAGAGGGGAGGAGAAGGAAGGGAGTCAGAGAAGTCAGAGAGGAGAGGTCAGTAGGAGAGGACTTGGAACTATGAGGAGAGATGAACTGGAACTAAGATATGACTCAAAACCAATACAATGTCATAAATCTGAATGGGAAGAAACTACACAGGCTTGAAGGTTTAGGAAGGAGTAACTATTACCCAGCATTGTGCTCTAGGTTAAATAAATAAATCCTAGTCTCTGTATGGTGATTTGGGTATACAGCTGATTTAGAAATAACCACTGTTTAACTAAAAGTTACTCCAATATTAACTATTAATCACCAACCACACACCACATACCTTTAATCCCTCTGGCTGGAATGAAAACATGCACTCAGTGTCCATCTTTAATCCTTAACACTGAAAGCTGAGTTAGTTTGTAGAAAAAAGCAGCCATGTTTGAAAGTGAAGTCTAATTGAGGGGCAGACAAAGTGGCAAATCAGAGAAAGATTTGACAGAATGAGTCATAGATAAAATATGCTTAATGCTTAGGAGAACAGACAGGAAAGTCTAGTAAGCAGCATGGAGAGATTTTTTTTTTAAATGTTTACTGTATATATTTTTATTTTTTTAATTTTATTTTTCTTTTTAGTTACATTTTGTTAACTCTGTGTCCCAGCTGTATCCTGCTCCCTCATTCCCTCCCCAACCCCACATTCCCTCCCTGGTCTCTTCCCTGCCCTTTTCCATGTCCACTGATATGATAAACATAATGAAATCTACACACCTAATGAAGATAATCAAGAAAGCGGACACAGGCGAAGATGACCAATCCTCATTTAGAAAGACAAATGAATAGTGCATTGAACGTATGACAGGAGTCTACTGCAAAAGTCATCTGAAAGACTCTACCTAGCAGTGTTTCAAAGCAGACACTAAGACTCACAACCAAACCCTTGGCAGAGTGCAGGGAATCATGAAAGAAGGGGAGTTAGTATGATATGGAAAGGATAGGAGCTCAGCAAGGACCAAATATATCCGGGCACAGGGTCTTTTCTGAGACTGACATTCAACCAAGGACCATCTATGGATATAATCTAGAACTTCTGCTCGGATGTGGCCCATGGTAGCTCAGTAACCAAGTAGTTTTCCAAAGTAAGGGGAACAAGGACTATTTCTAACAGGAATTCAAGGGCAGGCTCTTTGACCTCCCCCCACCCCCAGGGGAGGAGCAGTCCTGTTAGGCCACAGAGGAGGACTTTGCAGCCAGCCCTGAAGATACCTGATGAAACAGGGTCAAATGGAGAGATTTTTAAACTATTTATCTTCCATAGAAACTGGAAGCATGGGAGAAATACAACTGAATCACCTCTGAAAGGCCATAAGGCATGGGAATGCTGCAACACCTTAAGATTTTATGGCAAAAATTGACCATGGGTAAAATATCTCTAGCAGTAGTGTTACTCATCATTTTATTTACACTTTGTATCTGGGTTATAGTTTATCCTGAAAGTAAATTACTAGATACACAATTAAGTAGCATAAGGAAAAACAAGATACAGAAAATTGAGCTAAGCTAGTAAGCATAGCAACTCCAAATAATCACTTTTCATTTATTTTTGAAGGATTTACTACATATCAAAAATAAGATATAGCCTTTTATTATAAATAAAATTTATAGTAAAAGTAAAAGAATAATTGAATAAATAAAATCAATCTTAAAAGATAATATGCAATATACTTCCTTAGCAATAACCATGTTTGTAGCAGCTTTATTTGTAATAGCCAGAAGCTGGAAACAGCCCAGATGCCCCTCAACTGAAGAATGGATACAGAATTGTGGTAAATCTACACAATGGAATATTACTCAGCAATGAAAAATAAGGAAATCATAAAATTTGCAGGTAAATGGTGGGAACTGGAAGGTATCATCTTGACTTAGATGTCCCTGAAGCAGAAAGACACACACGGTATATACTCACTCATATAGACATACAACATAGGATAAACCCACTAAAATCTGTACATCTAAAGAAACTAATCAAGAGGGAAGACTGTCTAAAATGTTCAATTCCCATCCTGAAAGGGAAAGAGGATGGACATCAGAAAAAGAAGAAAACAGGACACAAGTTAGGAACCTGCCACAGAGGGCCTCTGAAAGGCTCTGCCCTACAGACTACGAAATCAGATGCTGAGACTTATGGCCAACTATTGGGCAGAATGAATGGAATCTTATGAAAGAAGTGGGAAATAGTAAGAGCTGGAGAGGACAGGAACTCCACAAGAAGAGTAACAGAACCAGAAAATTTGAACACAGGGGTTTTTTCAGAGATTCATACTCCAACCAAGTACCATGCATGGAGATAACCTAGAACCCCTGCACAGATGTAGCCCATGGCAGTTCAGTGTCCAAGTGGGTTACATAATAATGGGAAGAGGGACTGCTTCTGACATAATCTGATTGGCCTGCTCTTTGATCACCTCCCCCTGAGGGGGGAAGAGCTTTACCAGGCCACAGAAGATGACAACGCAGCCACTCCTGATGAGATCTGATAGACTATGATCAGAAGGAAGGAGAGGGGGACCTCCCCTATCAATGGCCTTGGAGAGCGGTCTGTGTGAAGAAGGGGGATGGAAGGTGAGATTAGGAGGGAAAGAGGGAGGGGTTTATGGAGAATACAAAGTGAATGAAGTGTAATTATAAAAGTTAAAAAAAGAAATTATTCTCATAATTGCTTTCTCACCTATTTATTGTAAGAGTAATCCCTTGTTCTTGCTAGACACAGATCAATTACTCTTCCTCAGTATCAACAGACAAGCACATATAAGAATTTCATGAATTTCTTTGCATTAATTTTCTGATAAGTTCATGGTAAATATGAGCTGGACTTTCATGATATTCTGGAAAGTTAGTATCTCCTTGACACATGCTAATAAAGTTATAAACATATTATTTTTAATACTAAATTATGTTCTAAAATACCTGAATGATTGTTAGGTTGATGATTAAACTGTAACCAATGAGTTTGCTTTTACCATGAAGCCAATTAGAAATGCTCACCACAGTGCTAATCGGACCAGCTTGCATGTGATTATGCTGCAGTTACTGTGTTCTGTGGGCAGCGCTCTGTCTCTCCAGCATTTTGTATGCAGAGTGTTAGAAAGCTACGGGAGCTTCGGTACTAAGTTGACAAAACAGAATAAACATAAAGAGAAAAAGATATAGAAATTCATGGCGATAAAAGAATATATACTTCCCTAGGAATCAAGATTGTAAAGACAAGCTACTGAAGTCTCTTTTGAATGGAGGAGTCTTTTATTCAGAAGAAGACAAAAGAAAAAAAAAAATCACTGCTGGAAAAGCAAAGTGATACAGGTTGAACTTTTCAACATTGCTCTTTTGCATTACCTTAGCATATGCAAATTCAAACTGCAATAAAATATTTTACACACTTGAATTTACTAAATTATAATGTTTTCAATAACATACTAGCTAGTTGAAATCTTTGTTAGTTATTGGAGATTGTAAAACTACAGCATAATCAAACTGCTAACATTCTATGCTGAGTTTTATATGGCACAAATTCATGTTGTTTCAGTTCAATTATTTTTCATTGAAATGTGGTTATTTTCTGTTCTCTTTTTATGGGGACAATTTCCTCCTATAATTGGCAATAAAACAAAAAAATGTTAGATTTTCTCAACTTCAAAAATTCACATGAGTATTTTGTTACACTATGAATTCTTTGAGGAAAAACAGTTTTAATGTCTAAAATGCTTTTTATATATGCTAAATAAGTACTTGTTAAAATGTTTTAAAAGAATAGAATGCTGCTCCAAAGCCAGCCATTTTATAAAACAGGCTACAAACACTAATTTCACACTTTTTGTCTTTCCAGTTCTGGGTAGAAATTATGTTTTATCCACATTTAGACACATTTCTTCATTCATGGCTAAAAAAATTGAGCAAATTAATAGCTAATATATCCAATGTTCAAGGCGTATTGTCATTAAAATAACAGCTCCAAATTTATGACATGGGGAGGTGCATCATTTCATGTTGAGTAGGGTAACATAATTTCTCACGATCAAAAAACATGATTTTGTGGTACATTTCATGATTATTAAGCTAGAATATTACATATGAATCTATGTGACTACATTATGTTTATAGATACAATGATTATGCTTTTACCGAATTTATCCTTTAAAATCCATCTAGCTATATATAGTATGCTCTAAATGCTGAAAGATTTTTATGATATATTTTCAATCAACTGAAAACATATTGCATATACAGTTAATATAACTTTAACAAAAATCTATCACAGAATTAACTTTCAATATAATACTGAATTAAAATAAGCCTAATGAATATAATGTGCGCAATTATTTTAATATAAGACATGTGGACACAGTTGCCTGTATTTATTCTTATCAACAAAAGCTTGAGTGCTCTTATCCAGGATCCTATTTATTTAAAGTACTTTTTATTTAATGGCGTCATGTAGCCCAGAAACCCTAGTGGGTTTACAGAAATTACACATAATAATTCTCTTAAGCTTCCCATCATGTACCAAATTACCACACTTTAAGCTATTCCTTTGCATGTGGAGATATGGCGCAAAAGAATACTCACATTCCTATTTCCCCTGACCTTTAGAATTCTGTGAAAAATACACACATAGATAATTGCCAAAGCACAGCTTAAAAATATCACAAAGGAAAGTCTCAGGATGCAAAGCAAATTTTATGTGTAAAGATATCAATTTGTTTAGCCCTACAAAATAGCATTAAGCATGTGGACTGAATTAGCTGCCATGCTGAGTGTTTGGAAAAAGGCAGATCTTTTTGTTAATTGCAGATATTATTAATAAACAGTTCTCTAGCCCCAGAAGCATATGTATTACTCTGTACTATGGGAATAAAAAATAAACCATTTGTAATAGTACAGGAACAAATCAGCTACACTGTAAAAATGATCTATACAAGTATTATTGCTTTTGTGAAAATATTTATATTGAATGAAAGGGGATAAAAACTCAATGTCAAGTAAAATAAGGCATACATAAAAAGAAAAGCACTGCTTGCCTCTCTCCTGGGTTGGAAACAAAGCAAAGCAAAACAAAGGAAAACAAAAACAGCCTGGAGCAAAGGAGAATCATGATCACGGGACTTGGAAATTGCCTGGAGGGAATGAGGCTGAGGGTGCAAGAATGATTTCTGGATCTGAACATTGCAAGCTTTATGCACGTGTGAAAGTACAGTTTTGAAATCGGTACATACTGTTAACATATATTAGGAAAGTGTGTAGTATCATAAGGGAGGAAAAAAGACTAATGTGAACACAACATCTAAATTAGCTGCTAATGTCATAGTCCCAGTTCACTTCTAAAACCAACATACTGAGGTTACAATGAAATAGTATAGAATAGCACTAGCAAAGCATTTTACCCTCAGCAAATGAAGTTATACAAACTTTGAAATTATAATTTATGATACCTGTATTTACTCAATTCCTCGATATTTCAAACAAGGACTCCAGGGATTATCGTCAGTCCAGTATGAATATGGTGTGAGAATGGACCTTCTGAGACTTGTTTGAAAAAGATGTAAGCAACACTGGCTCCCACCAAATAAGACGCAGAAAGTAGACCAAAGGAAGATTATATTCTAGTCTACCTTCTTGACCAGTGAGTTTAGTTAAGTTATATGAGGAGGCTGTTTTTTTTTTTTTTAATGAAATTATATAATTGACATGTTTGTTCTAGATTAAAAACCAAAGGAGATTTAAAAATAAATAAAAAACAAAGGCGATTTCCTAATAATAATTTATGTCCCTTCTTTGACAGATATGCTCACAGTTTTAATCATTGTCATTTTGTCATTTCATGCCATGGCAAAGTCATTCCTCAGAACAATGGGGAAGAACTGGGAGGAGGAGAGGGCAGAGAAAACACAATCAGCATATATTATATGAGAAAAAATTACTTTCAAGAAAACGAATAAAATGTTCCTATGGGGTGGATTCTCAAAACACACTTTATGTATGCTCAGTCACTTACAACAGATTAAAGATAATTTTCATAGAGCCAGCATATTTTGTGTTAAATAAGTTTTGGTACAATAAATTTTTAACATTTTATTGGTTCTTTGTGAAATTTACATCAAACACTCCAATGTCACTCCACCTCTCTTCGTACCCACACTTCACCCTTGCAAACTCCTCTCTAAACAGAGAGAAAAACAAAAACAAAAACAAAACAAGTCTTATTGCCAAAGCTGTAGTGTGTCACACTGGGTCTCACAGTATACTCTTTTGTTAACACTTCTTGGCTTCCAAATGTTCATTGTAATGACCCATTGGTCTGGTACCAGGCCTCTGGTTTCTGCTATTCCACCCTCAATGAAACTCCTCTTTGATATCCTGCTGTTGTCCTGTGTCACAGAGATCCAGTATTTTTGAATCTGTAGGATTAGCCAGTTCATACACTCCAGTAGTTCATCAATGGTGTAGATATTAAGGCCAATTAAAAGTCCTGGATCTGGGCCTGAATGGTATCCAAGCTGGTCAGCCTGCCAGCTTTTCTGTGCTTGCACCCTTAGGTTGGTTCATGTGGTACCCCACATCCAGGGCCTGTTCTACTATGCTGTCCAGATGAGGAGCAGGGTCCATTCTCCCAGCTCTGGTGACCCCAGGGCCAGCTCTTCTGCTTGCATTTGTTGGCAAGAGTAGTGAGGGCACCCTGTCCATTGCCCATGTCACTGTATGGCAGACATGTGGTGGGGCCAGCTTTCCCATGTTCATGCTCATCCACACTCCTGCCACCCGGATCAGCTCTGCTGTGCTGTCCAGCTGGGGTGAAGGCCCTGTCTCCTGAGTGTTACATCTGTTGGGGAGAAGGACCAGCTCTCCTTCTATCATGACCCTAGAGCCAGAACTCCTCCTTCTTCAAGTGATGAGGGGGGAGGGGCAGAGGAGAGTATCTCTTCTTCATCAATGCCATCTCATGGGAGACAAGTGGTGGGTTCATCTCTCCCACTCTCATGTCTTCTAACCAGCAATCCTTTGCAAGGTGCAGGGCCTGCTCTCATAAATACTGCAGCTGGCTAGGGGAGGAGTCATCTTTCCTGCTCTCATGCACTTAGGCCCATCTCTCCAGTGATGCCTAAGTAAAGGGTGCGGCCAGTTCTGCACAGCCCTCAAGAGTTAAACATGTACTCAGGCGGGAGCCTAGATCAGGGCCATCCATGTGACCTTTGGTGGTAACAGACCCCTGCTGCCTCAGGACCAGGGGGCCCAGATGCATCCTCTTCCCCCATCCCTGAAATCAAAGGGGAAATTATACGCTTCTAAGATACACTTTGTTCATCTTGTATCCCCCCATAAGCCCCTCCCTCCTCTCCTCCCGATCCCACCCTCCCTCCTGTTTCTGCATGCATACCCCTCCCCAAGTCCACTGATAGGGGAGGTTCTCCTCTCCTTTCTGATCTTAGTCTATCAGTTCTAGTCAAAAGTGGCTTCATTGTCCTCTTCTGTGGCCTGGTAAGGCTACTCCCCCACTCAGGGGACGTGATCAAAGAGCAGGCCAATCAGATTATGTCAGAGGCAGTACCTCTTCCCATTCTAGGTAACCCACTTGGACACTGACCTGCCATGGGCTACATCTGTGCAGGGGTTCTAGGTTATCTCCATGAATAGTCCTTGGTTGGAGTATGAGTCTCTGGGAAGTTCCCTGTGATCAAATTTTCTTGTTCTGTTGCTCTCCTTGTGGAGTTTCTGTCCTCTCCAGCTCTTACTATTTCCCATTTCTTACATAAAATTCCATTCACTCTGCCCGACAGTTGGCCATCAGGCTCAGCATCTGCTTTGATAGTCTGCAGGGCAGAGGCTTTCAGAGGCCCTCTGTGGTAGGTTCCTAGTTTGTTTCCTGTTTTCTTCTTCTGGCTTTCAGAGGCCCTCCGTAGCAGGTTTCTTGGTTGTTTCCTGTTTTCTTCTTCTTCTGAGTACTGTTATTTTTCTAAATAGGCATAGTATTATAAAAAATCCTAATGATAGGTCATTATATCTATAAATTATGGAGTATCAGCATTCTCATCAGAGTAGCTTGTGTTTGCAATATATGATAGGTCAGCATAGAGACCCTCAAGTGGCAGAGGTGTAGAGAATAAGAGACTGCAGAGTAGACAAATAACACAAATGGACCATACACACCTACCCCTCCAAAGCCTTAGGGGTCATTCCTGAAGAAGGTATAAAAAGAGTGTAAGAGACAAAGGTGCTGATGAATACAAGGAAAGAGATTTTTCCAGCACATGGAAGGGAACCTACAAGTGAGAATTTACAGTGATTGTGATATTCTGCACCACATAATGCAAAACAAGACCAAAACTGATCATAGAGAGGGTGTTATGAATGAAGTTCTACCTTTAGCCTGGGAGATATCGGTAATTCTTAAATGCTGGGAGAAGAAAGATAAGTATTCACTAGTAGTATAGCCTAATAGGTTAACCAAACTCTGATGAAAAGCCTCATACCAAAAAATACTTGAACATCACAATTAGTCTCCCTACGGTAAAAAACAAAAAACAATAAATAAAACAGCAACAACAACAACAACAACAACAAAAAAGCCCACACAAACACACAGAGTTGGATGGGAAAGAAAGGCAGATTCTGTGGAAAGAGTAAATCTTAAAAAGCATTATAAAAAATCTCCCTGCACAGATGTAGCCCAGGGCTACTTAGTCTCCAAGTAGTTTCCATAGTAATGGGAACAGGGACTGTCTCTGACATGAACTGATTGGCTTGCTCTTTGATCACCTCCCCCTGCGGGGGCGGGGGGGGGAGCAGCCATACCAGGCCACAGAGGAAGACAATGCAGCCACTCCTGATGAGACCTGATAGACTAGGACCAGAGGAAGGAGAGGAAGACCTCCCCTATCAGTGGACTTGGAGAGGGACATGGGTAGAGAAGGAGGAAGGAGGGTGGCATTGGAAGGGAGGAGGGGGGAGCTTTAAAGGGGATACAAAGTGAATAAACTGTAATTAATAAAAATTAAAAAATACAAAAAACTAAGATCAGAAAGAAGAGGAGAACCTCCCCTATCAGTGGACTTGGGGAGTGGCATGCATGCAGAAAGGGGAGGAAGGGTGGGATCGGGAGGGGAGGAGGGAGGGGCTTATGGAGGGATACAAAATGAATGAAGTGTAATTAATAAAAAATTTAAAAAAAATACAAAAAAAAGCTCAAAAGCCAAATTAGCAAAAAATTCTACTCATTAAAATTAATATTTTTAAAAAGCAAACAGCAATTCCATGCCTAACAATTGTTTTCTTTGTAAAGTATGAGCACACATTTTCAAGTAGATTTTAATAGTGGACTGCTATGATTTGTAGGCCAATCAGAGGCACCACTACAAAAATCAGTCTTTCATATCCAAAGAAAAAATATGCACACCATTTTCCAACTGAACAATGCTTTGAACAGTGAAATTATGTCACCCACAAGCTGTTTTTACTTCCTCATAACTAAGTTGAACACACAATTCTTCATCAATTACTCACTGTTATGAATTATCTAAATAGTAGTGACCAATGAAATGTGCACTAATCTATAGATAACACATGGTCATTCCACCTTATCCATTTTTAAAATTATAATTATACTTTGGATTTTTTGTTTTAATTTATTTTTATGTTGTCTGTTACCAAAATATAAATAACATATTAATATACATTTAAAACACAGAGCTATGTAACTTTTACTATACACAAATCCTCATTAGACAAATGTCCCATATTGAACTGTAATCTGTCCCTCAGCATATCTGTTATGTACAGAGCTAATCATAAGGAGAAAATGCTGCAGAATTCCAAGGTATTTTAAGGAGTGGAAACTAGTGGAAGATACTCAAAGCACTGTGGACATGGTATTACCAGGGACTCTTGTGACAGTGTTTGCCATATTTCTCTGCTATTTTTTTTTATAACATATGACCATTTATCCTCTACATGTGCCTACCAAATGAAGTAACTCACTAAAGACCAAAACAATGCAGTAACTTTATCATACATAGCTATAGGTCTCCCAAAATCTTAGTCACCGACTTTTTACCTCTATAAATGAGGTTCACCGGTTACTTCACCACAGCGATGAAAAATCAAGTGATTTACTGCAACCTGTCTTAATGACATTTATCTCACTGTATATTGGGTTTTCCAGTATTCCATGTTCTAGATGAATAGTATCTGAAAAGTGTTCATCTGGAAATTTTTATTCTACCTAGATATTTTGAGGTTCATCCTGATTGTTGAATGAGTAGATATTTAACTCACTATTATTAATAAGAAAAAGGTATGTATAGTTTATACACATTTATAAGGTTATTTCTAGTTTAGAAATATTACAAGTAAACAATGTTGAAAACATTTTTATTAAAATAATTTCACAACAAATATGTTTTGCTAAAAAACAATTTTCTAGAAATATATAGATTCTAGTCCTTGGAATCTGGAGAATATGGTCCCATATCATAAAAGGAAATTAAGGTGGTAGTCAAGATTAAAGCTTCTCACCCATCTTAACATTGAGATATTAATCAGTTAATTAGATCTGGTATAATCATGTGAGCTTTTAATAATGGAGGTCAGAAGACCAGAGAAGTCTGATTGAAATAAGGTGAGATACTGTTGCTTCTTGTGAAGGGAAGTAAATAAACAGTTGATATAAAATGAAAAACAAAAAACAAATTAATTAGGTTTGGGAAGGGAGACAATACAAAATGAAATGGAGAAAGTAGGGGTAAATAATGTGAAGAATGTTTGAAACAGCCACAAGAAATAATATTATTTTATAAGCATATAAATTACATATCAATTACATGCAACAAACACCCCCCCCATACTTGTTTGTTGCCCTGTTGTATTTAGCTCCTAAAAATTGTCAGGTAATATATTTGCTTTATTTAAATTCACCATCTACTTAGTGAAATATTTTTTGTTCATTTGTTCATTGACAGTTGGCATAGTGAATTCTTTAATTTTTATATATTAATAGGTATATGGTATATTTTCTCCCAGGAGCACTTCTCAACTTTATGGGATGGCTTCTCAACTTTACACATATTCTTACCTTTTATATTGTATTATATTTTATTTTTATTTTTTAAGGGTATGTATATCTATGTACATGAATGCAGGTATCTATGGAGGCAAGAAACTTCATATGTCCATGAAGCTAGAGTTACAAGCAGTTGTAAACTACCCAAGGTGAGTTTTTGGAACTGAACTCGTCTACCTAAAGAGAAGGAGATAGTCTCAACCGCTGCTTAAGTCTCCATATCTTGGCTTCTTATGCATCTAATTAGATCAACTGAATTGTGGATTAAGATGGTTTCTTAAAAAAAGATGTAGTTATTCATTCTTGTTCATGGTAATTTCCTATTAACAAAATTGAGGTTCTTCTTGTTATTATTTGGCTAAAACCCAGCATTTATGGTTTCTGAGTATGATACACCTTCTGAATGAAAACTTGCTTATCAAAAATAACACTAACTGTTTTAGTCATAACAATTATGGGTATCTGAGTATTACTGCTTAAGTAATTTGATCTACGCATCCCAAATGATGAGGTAACAGATGTGGGGACTTAAATCCAGAGACTGAAGCTCATATTGTTTCTGTTTTTCTGCTTTTCTTGTCCCATACTCATGTTCAAGGTAAAAACAAAGAAAGAAAGAAAGAAAGAAAGAAAGAAAGAAAGAAAGAAAGAAA
>NW_026596244.1:763740-778981 GCF_907164565.1 Psammomys obesus | reverse complement strand
AAAGAAAGAAAGAAAGAAAGAAAGAAAGAAAGAAAGAAAGAAAGAAAGAAAGAAAGAAAGAAAGAAAAGAAAATTCCAGCAAGGAAGAATTGATTTGCTGCAATGTGTTCAATTCTTTCAGCTGGCACTAATGATGAGTTCTAGAAAGTCAGTTAAGATTATGGATTGCAAATTTATTTTCTCTCCTTTCTGCTCTCCACCACCTAGTGAGGCACAAAAAAATAAAAATCACAAATGTTTGGGTATTTTATAGGATTACTGCATTTTTTTCAAGTTTTCCTTTCACCAACGTTGATTTATACTTGGTTTTAAGGCATATTGAGTCTCATTCTCATCTCACTAGCAGGAGGAGTATCCCTCATAAATCCTTGACACTGCCAACTTACACAAAAGTAAGTATTGTTCTGGAGTGCATGGCATATATATCATCTCAGAGGCTGGAAAAACATGGAATGGAGCAAGAATTCTCTACTGTCTCTAAGTAAAGACTCTGATAAAAACCCCATATGTACAAAAAGTATTAGCCAAACTATATTTTAAAAATCAGTATACTTATATGAATGTTCACATACTGCAAAGTTCTACACATTGCATGGCATTGTTAACTAAAATACATGCTTTGTATTCCCTGAACAGTAAACACCTACACATTGTTGGGCTCTGGGGAATTCACAGGATTATGTTGCCCTAATAAGTCATTTTAGCTTAGATTAAAAAGTGTTAAGGATTTATCCTGCAAAATACATAATTATATAATTTCAAGCATACAAAGAGAATTTAGAAAAAAATCTCTGACTAATACTTAGTGGTATCAATGACTAAATCTAGAAGATACACTTAAAAAAAGCATAAGGGTATTGAAGGTCCACATTCTGATACATATTAGATTGTCCTTTTCTTTCTCACTTCTTTACTGCCATGGGCCTTGATCCACCCAAATTCTCTACCTTTTTATTTTCCCACTTGCCACAGACTCAGAAATGAAGATTGTTTGACTACAGATTTCAAAGACTAAAACTTTAAAAAAAAAAAAAAAAGAATCTTTCTTGCTTTTAAGCTGGCTTCCTCTATTATTTGTCACAAAATTATTTGAACAAAATCATGACCGTTACATTCATATTTCTTCATCATTATTTGTCATGTAAACTTTAGCTAAGTGTTTAAATACTGCTATCAGATGTCACAGAAGATTGAGAAGTTTCAGAGATAGTTTTAAGAAGGATATATTTACTTTGGGTTAAATAAACAGTCATCAAACAAAGGATGATTTTTTTAAATGAATAATAGTAAGTATTATTCTTGTTATTTTATAGTATAATGACTAATTTTTATGTCACTAATTGTATGCGTTCATTTAATTAACACATTTAATCTACTTAATTTAATAAAAAACTGTCTTCCCGAATGCATATTTGAGATGTGTTAATTTTTAAAACATGAGACTGTATTGGTTGAAAACTAATAGTAAGCAAATCACACCCACTTAATCTATTTCTAAATTTTGGCTCTTCATATGTCCCAACAGGTGAAAAATTTCTTCTTAGAAGATGTGCAATCCAGGAAGTATACCACTCCTGAGAGTATATCTGAAAGAAGCTCAACCATACAACTAGGACATTTGTTCAACCATGTTCATAGCATCTTTATTCATAATAACCATAATCTGGGAAGAGCCCAGATGTCTCTCAACTGAAGAATGGATGCAGAAATTGTGTTACATTTATGCAATGGACTACTACTCAGCTGTTAAAAAAAAAAGGAAATCATGAAATTGCAGGCAAATGGATGAAACTAGAAGAGATCATTCTGAATGAGGTAATCTAGAAGCAGAATGACACACAGGGTTTATACTTATTTATAAGTGGATATTAGCTATATAATATAGGATAAACATACTAAAATTTATGGCCCTAAAGAAGCTAAACAAAAAGGAGGACTCTAGAGAAAAGGCTAAACTCAGAAAGGCAAATAGAAAAGACTTTGGTAGTAGGAGAAGACAGTGAACAGGACAAGAGCCTTCCACAAGGACATCTGAAAGATTCTACCCAACAGGGTACTGAAGCAGATGCTGAGACTAATAGCCAAACTTTGGGCAGAGTACAGGGAATCTTATGGAGAAATGGGGTAGGATGTCTTCTGGTATCAGTGGACCAGAGGAGGTGTATAGGAGGAGAAGAAAGAGGGTGGGTGGGACTGGGAGGGAATGAGGGGGTATACAGATAGGATACAAAGTAAATAAACTGTAATAATCAATAATTAATTAATTAATTTTAATAAAGAAAATAAAGAAAAATATTACCTGTTCATGAATAGATAATAACACTATCTCACAAAAAATTGATATAACTTTGATTGTTTAAGCTTAATTAATTTTATTAATGAGACATATATAAATTATATATATTATACATTAAATGTTAAAATAACCAACTGGAAAAATTTAATAGCTGTTCTCCTATGAGACAAACATATAAGCCTTCACAATAAGTGTGAAGATTAATATTCATGCTCATGTTAATTTTCCTTAAATTATTTGAGTATAACTATATTTTTATTGTTATTTATTTATAAAAGTACTCCAAGAAAACAAGTCACTCTGTCTTCTTAAAATAAAGTAGTTTTTAACTTCACTATGACTAGTTTTCTCCATATATGTGAACTCTCTTCCTATGGTTCAAAGATATAGATTAGTTTTGTCTGGGGCCTAAAATCATATGAACATTCTATGTCCACCCAGCTCTGAATAATGACATGGATATTTACACTTATAATAGCTTTAGGCCTTAGCCTACTGTTTTTGCCAGCTAGTTCTGATAACCTATGTTTAATCTACATTCTGCCACACGGTCCTTTACTTCTCCTCAGAATCGTATGTCCAACTTTTCCTGTGCCTTGCAGGTGAAACTCTTTATGTCTTTTTCTTATCAGGAGTTCCTTTCTCTTTGGAAGCTATGCATGTTCTCTCCTAATTTTGATATAGGAAAATCAGCTTGTTATGCAACCAGTCAGAAGGCAAGGGAAGTGTGTGTTTATAAAACATTGAGACAAGCTGTACTACAAAGCAATAGTAATAAAAACTGCATGGTATTGGCATAAAAACAGAAAGGAGGATCAATGGAACCGAATAGAAGACCGTCCCAGAAATAAACCCACACACCTATGAATACTCGATTTTTGACAAAGAAGACAAAACCATCCAATGAAAAAAAGACAGCATCTTCAACAAAAGGTGCTGGTCCAACTGGATGTCTACATGCAGAAAAATGAAAATAGACCCATATTTATCACCCTGCACAAAACTAAGTCCAAGTGGATCAAAGACCTCAACATAAAGCAAGATACTCTAAATCTGTTAGAAGAAAAAATGGGGAACAGCCTAGAACTCATTGGCACAGGAGACAACTTCCTGAACAGAGCACCAACAGCACAGGCTCTAAGAGCAACAATCAATAAATGGGACCTCATGAAACTGAAAAGCTTCTGTAAAGCAAAGGACACTGTCATCAAAACAAAACGACTGCCTACAGATTGGGAAAGAATCTTCACTAACCCTTTATCTGACAGAGGACTAATATCCAGTATATAGAAAGAACTAAAGAAGCTAAAAAGCAGCAAACCAAGTAATCCACTTAAAAAATGGGGAACAGAGCTAAACAGAGAATTCTCGACAGAGGAATAAAGAATGCTTAAAGAAATGCTCAACCTCATTAGCCATCAGGGAAATGTAAATCAAAATGACCCTGACAAACACAGTATATACTCGCTTATATAGACCTATAAGATATGACAAACATAATGAAATCTATACACCTAAAAAAGATAATCAAGAGAGCAGACACGGGGTAAGATGATCAATCCTCATTTAGAAAGACAGATGCGATGTGCATTGAATGTATGACAGGAGTCTGCTGCAGAAGGCATCTGAAAGACTCTACCTAACAGTGTTTTTTTTTTTTTTTTTTTTTTTTTTAAGTAGATACAAAGACTCATAACCAAACCTTCGTCAGAGTGCAGGGAATCATACCAAAGAGTTAGTATGATGGGGAAAGAATAGGAGCTCCACAAGGACCAAATATATCTGGGCACAGGGTCTTTTCTGAGACTGACATTCAACCAAGGACCATGTATGGATATAACCTAGAACCTCTGCTCAGATGTAGCCTGTGGTAGCTCAGTAACCAATTGGTATCCCATAGTAAGGGGAACAAGGACTATTTCTAACAGGAACTCAATGGCTGGCTCTTTGACCTCCCCACCCCCCAAGGGAGGAGCAATCCTGTTAGGTCACAGAGGAGGACTTTGCAGCCAGTCCTGAAGATACCTGATAGAACAGGGTCAGATGAATGGGGACGATTACATCCCCTATAAGTGGACTTGGAAAGGGGCACAGTGGAGATGAGGGAGGGAGGGTGGGATTCGGAGGAAATGAGGGAACGGGATACAGCTGGGAAACAGAGTTAATAAAATGTAACTGATAAGAAAAAAGTAATATTAAAAAATAATAATAAAAAGTGAATAAAGTGTAATTAATAAAAATAAAAATAAAAAATACAAAAATTGAAAGAGAAAAAAAACATTGAGACAAATGATGCTTAACAATACCAAAGTCCTGTGGTCTGTACTCAGTTCTCTGGTAGCATTTTAATATACAAACATAAAACAGTTGCTTTTTAATAAAAAAAAAAAAAACCCAGCATTTTAATATGCAAAAACAAACTTTACCCATTGCAAAAAATTCACTCCAAGAGGTACATTTGACAATTTTGTGATGTTCAACATAGGCATATTGATAATATTTTTTCATTAATTAAATAAGACTTACGAAATACTTGGTTACATATAATTTTAATGAAATTGGTGCTGTATTTAAATCAACAAATAAAATTTTAATGCATAAAATTCCTTCACTGAAAGGATTGCCTATGCTCTCATGCTCACTCTCTGTCTCCCCCCCCACACACAGACACACACACCTTTCCCTCAAACTTTAAATATCAAGCCCTGAATTTTTTAAATGAGAAATTGGAGATTTGCACTAATTAATGGCTTTGTAAGCATTGCAGAGCAAGACAATAGAAATACTTTGACATTTTAATTGGCTACAGCTCCACTTGTTTCCAGACCACTGTACTCCCCAATTTAATGAGTTTAAATAAGAAATGGAATATAGAGCCAAAAATAGAATTTTTCTGCCTAGACTGAAAACTGCTAATAAAGGAAACAAAGAAAGTCATTTAATGTTTGTATGGATCTTCTTTTGATATATACTACGGAATGTTAGTTGACAAACTTAGTTGTAAAGAATATGAAGTAAATAATACAAACAACAAAAAAAGCAAAGTGGAGGAAATGCAGTATTTCCCTGTGGGATACTATACATGTTAAAATCTGCAGCAGCTGAGAGGATAATGGATGTTGTATAGCCATCTGGAATGCCAAATGCAGTGCTTATAGAAGAAATAAAGAGAAACAGATGGGTGTTTTGTCTTTTGTACTGTATTCCCAAGAACCAAAAGATTCTATTTGAATAGTCAAGGGCACAACAACCTAATATAATAGCTTGAGTCTGTAGTAATAAAAAAAGGAAAAAAGGATTACCAGTGTTCAAAAGAGGGTATGATCACAAAGTATTATCTGGTTAAAATAAGGAAAGCAAAAAAACAAAGAAATATTTAATGCAGCATTTGATGTTAATGTACCAAACATTTGTTTTTTAATTGTGGAAACACTGGTGGAATTAGCCTTTAGTGGTAGTAGCCTTACTACCACTACATTTTAATCCATTAATCTTGAAGTGCATAATATAATGTAGGGCAATAATGAGATAATGATATAGATAAAGTCTCAATCAAAAATGCTTATACAATAATTGTATTTTCTTTTATTAAATATCTTTTATATTTGATATACATTTGTTTCTTGATGTCTATGAAGTAACTAAAATCAAGAAAAGTGGCAATAAATAAAGACAATTGAAAAATAAGTTTGTAAACCAAGACAATGAAATAAGAGACAAGTCTAAAGACAAATATCCTGGGATTAAATAAGTTTTAGAGAAAAGGTCTATGGAACATATTTGAATTGGGGTTACCTTGCTAAAACAACGGTATTATAGTTGTTTCTGAAAGTTAGAAAGTACATACCAGTTTTTCACACATGTAATTACTAGGAACTGTATTTATAGGAAAGGGAAAGCATAAATTCCGTTTATTTAGGATAAACAATTTTAATGAACTAAAATATAGTTATATTCAAAAGAAAAAAACTTAAAAATCAGAAAGAAAATTAGGCTTCTATGACTGTACAATTTATACATAGTGTTATTTATTTAAAGAAAAACAATGAGGCTGGTATCAACCGATATTTTCTGCAAGAAGTTTATTAGGAGGGTAAGGAGGGAGTGGGATGCAGGACATGGTGGGGAGAAAGAAAGAAAAGGGAGGGGGGAGGGGGCGCCAAGAGAGAGAGAGAGAGAGAGAGAGAGAGAGAGAGAGAAAGTAAGAGCTAGTAAGAGTATAAGAGAGCGACCTGTGTTGGGGTAGGCCCTTTGAGGGAGAAGGTAACCACGCCTTCCAGGAGTGGCCCCCTGGCTGGCGACACATGATGACATCACAGGAGCAGGTTGTGTTCCAAAATACTTATACATACATACATACATACACACACACACACACACACACACACACACATACATTTATGTGTTTATTTATTTATGTTAACAAGGAAAAATTGGGAGGAAAAAATAGTGTAGTCGTGTAGACTGTTTTTATTTTTGTGTTTGTCTCAAGAAAGAACCACACTATGTAGGTCTGTCTGTCCTAGAAATCTCTACAGTTACTGGATTGGCTTAGAAGTCACAGAGATTCACCTGCCTCTGCCTCCTGAGTTCTACGACTAATGGTGTATACCACTATGCTTGGCAAAAATAAAGATATTTATGTAATGAGGTAAAACAACATATTAATGTTTTAAAGAAAATCCTATGCTTTCAGACTTATCTTTGATTATTTTCAAGAGAACAGATTTAAGCTACAGTTTTGTTATAAATTTAATTCCTTGGTATTGGTTTTTATTAAAGTTCTTCATGTTTTCTTCTGTTTGTAGAACCTGTTAAATTTATTTTTTATATAAATGCATTTGTTTATCCGTTTCTTAACCCAGCTATAAAACACAAATAATTGAGACTATATTTTATTGTTTTAGGAAGCTTCACAGCACAATCCTGAGCAGTATTAACTCTAGTCTTAACCCTCTAAACTACCCGGTTTCCTTTCAGCATACATTTTCTTTAAGCATATATTTCTTTTCAGAAATACTTGCACTTTGAGTCTCTTTTGCTCCAGCTCTTCTCCTGATCTCCTTCTTCTCCCATGATTCAGTCCCCAACTTCCTCTTCTAACTCCTCACCTGGATGGTTGGACCTCTAGCCCTACTCACTCCCCTGCTCAGTGATTAGCTATAAGCCTCTCTATCATCTTACCAGGGGACAACTGGGGAGCAGTGCTTGAATAACAGGAGACAGGGAATTCTTAGAACGAGGCTTACAACCAGATATTGAGGGTAGGGAAATCAGCATTTGAAATACACAGTAGCCTTATGCCTATAATTGCCTTTCCTTAGAAGAGTTCCAGGATAAATTCTTCACACTGGAGACCTTTTACCTCACATTGTTTTCTGCTAAATAGAAACACAAGGGTGCTCTGTGTAAGAATATGAAATTAATGAATCAATTTCTGCATAAAAATAAAGTATTTTTATAAGCAGTATAAAATTGCATCTGTTTTGAAAGAGAAGGCCCTCCTTTATTCTACAAATAGGTTAGAAAACTGTCAGATGTTGAATGCATCAAAATAGTGGTGCCTGTAGGATGAAAACAGTTGTGTTACAGGTTCAGGAATAGTTCCCCAGTGGCCAGACACCAGACTCAAATCAACAGTGGTTTATTGAATGCGAAACAGAAAGTTATTGGCCAGGGCCATAATCTGGATGCAAGAATCAGACTATGTTAGTCTAAGCCTATTTTTTTTTTTTTTTTTTTTTTTTTTTTTTTGGTATGGCAAGGTAGCAACAGGTAACAAAATTGTAACCAGGTATAGGAAACAAACTGCAACTAGGTAACAACCAGGTAGCAAAAATACAACCAAGTATCCAGATGTAGGAAGCAATATTACATGATTTTGACTAGCGAGACAAAGAGTTCCTAACTGACCTTTAATTTGATTGGTTCTTCAGTTCAGAGACTTCATAGAGTGTGGAGGTTACAAAGTGTACAAAGTTTGAGAAATGAAACCACACATACACAATCAAAATGGTGATGACTTGGAGATATAATGGCTTCTGAGACAGTAAAGGCTACAGATGATGATAACAGCCATAGTTATCTAAGAAATAAAGTATGTCTCAACAGAGGGGCTGTAGAATTTTTTTTTTAACAGTGTGAAATGTGTCTTTATTCAGTGGGAGATTATTTTCCTTTTAAATCATATTTTATTATATATTAATTACACACAATAATGGATTTCATTATTATATTTTCATACCTATAGTTAATCTTATTTATTTATTTTTTATTATTTTATTAATTACAGTTTATTCACTTTGTATCCCCCCATTAGCCTCTCCCTCCTTCCCTCCAGGTCCCACCCTCCCTCCCCCTTCTTCATGAATTACCCTCCTCAAGTCCACTGATAAGGGAGGTCCTCCTTTCCTTCCTTCTGATCTTAGTCTATCAGATCTCACCAGGAATGGCTGCACTGTCATCTTCTGTGGCCTGGTAAGGCTGCTCTCCCCTCAGGGGGAGGTGATCAAAGAACAGGCCTGTCAGATTATGTCAGAGGCAGTCCCTCTTCCCATTACTATGTGACCCACTTGGACACTACACTGCCATGGACTACATCTGTGCAGGGATTCTAGGTTATATCCATGCATGGTACTTGGTTAGAGTATGAGTCTTTGGGAAGACCCCTGTGTTCAAATTTTCTGGTTCTGTTGCTCTCCTTCTGGGGTTCCTGTCCTCTCCAGATATTATTTCCCACTTCTTACATAAGATTCCACACACTCTGCCCAACAGTTGGCCATAAGTCTCAGTGTCTACTTTGATAGTCTGCAGGGCAGAGCTTTTCCGAGGTCCTCTGTGGCAGGTTCTAGGTTGTTTCCTGTTTTCTTCTTCTTCTGGTGTCTATCCTCTTTGCCCTTCGGGATAGGGATTGAGTGTTTTAGTCAGGGTCCTCTCTCTTGATTAGTTTCTTTAGATGTACAGGTTTTAGTAGGTTTATCCTATGTTATATGTCTATATAAGTGAGTATATACTGTGTGTGTCTTTCTGCTTCTGGGACAACTCACTCAGGATGATCCTTTCCAGATCCCACCATTTACCTGCAAATTTCATGATTTCCTTATTTTTCATTGCAGAGTAGTACTCCATTGTATAGATGTACCACAACTTCTGTATCCATTCTTCAGTTGAGGGGCATCTGGGCTGTTTCCAGCTTCTGGCTATTACAAATAAAGCTGCCACAAACATGGTTGAGCAAATGTCTTTATTGTGTACTTGAGCCCCTTTTGGATATATGCCTAGGAGTGGTATGGCTGGATCTTGAGGAAGTGTTATTCCTAGTTGTCTGAGAAAGGGCTAGATTGATTTCCAGAGTGGTTGTACAAGTTTACATTCCCTCCAGCAGTGGAGGAGGGTTCCCTTTCTCCACAACCTCTCCAGCATGTGTTGTCATTTGAGTTTTTCATCTTGGCCATTCTGATGGGTGTAAGTTGAAATCTCAGAGTCGTTTTGATTTGCATTTCCCTAATGGCTAATGACGTTGAGCATTTTTTTTTTTTTTTTAGTGTTTCTCTGCTGTTCGATATTCCTCTGTCAAGATTTCTTTGTTTAGCTCTATTCCCCATTTCTTAATTGGATTACTTGGTTTGCTATTTTTCAGCTTTTTTAGTTCTTTATATATACTGGATATTAGCCCTCTGTCAGATAAAGGGTTGGTGAAGATTCTTTCCCAGTCTGTAGGCAGTTGTTTTGTTTTGATGATGGTGTCCTTTGCTTTACAGAAGCTTTTAAGTTTCATGAGGTCCCATTTATTGATTGTTGCTCTTAGAACCTGTGCTGTTGGTGTTCTGTTCAGGAAGTTGTCTCCTGTGCCAATGAGTTCAAGAGTATTCCTCACTATTTTATCTAACCGATTTAATGTGTCAGGTTTTATGTTGAGGTCTTTGATCCACTCAGACTTCAGTTTTGTGCAGGGTGATAAGTATGGATCTATTTTCATTTTTCTGCATGTAGACATCCAGTTAGATCAGCACCATTTGTTGAAGATGCTATCTTTTTTCTATTGTATGGTTTTGGCATCTTTGTCAAAAATCAAGTGTCCATAAGTGTGAGGGTTTATTTCTGGGTCTTCTGTTCGGTTTCATTGATCCACCATTCTGTTTCTATGGGGCTGTAGAATTTAAGCAGGTTACAACAATTGCTGTTGTTTAACTCTGCACTAAAGAACAGAAACACTTTCAACATCTGCTAGAGAACAATCTTTAATAAGAATTGTTTACTATTTTTGCTATTGTTTTTTATGCTTATTTATTATGTATTTATGTGTTTATTTATGTATGTTAACAAGGAACATTTTGGAGGAAAAAATACTATAGTCATTTAGACTTATATGCTATTCATTACTTGTCATATAGAGCTTTTACATGCCCAAAGGTGATTTGATTAAAGGTCAGGATTGTAATGAATACCTCTTGGAAAATTCTGTCTCCAAGTAACTACATTATTTAATTAAAATAATATGAAGGCATTAGTTCTCTTGTTAACAATTGCAGGAATTTATAGAAGTTTTATTGATTTTCAGAAGGAACTTCCTACCTTACGGATAACACTGAAACCTAAATGCTAGGTCACTTTTTATTATCTCAACTTTGGAAAACTCATCTTGATTTTTTTGTAATGTGCTTCCTGTTGTCTGTTATTGAGACACTAAACAATATTTTAGGCATTTATAATGATATCTGCAATTTTGTTCCTCTATTTCTTCTATAAGTAATAGTGAGAAATAAATTATTTTATTACTTTTGATGTATGAGAGAGTTAGGCATTAAACAAAAACAAATATGAGCTCCAATATTCTGTGTACTTCTATCTTAAACAAGGAAGAGGGGGATTTTGTTAAGATACAAACTAATCCATAAGATGTAACTGGTTTGATTAGCAGGTGTTTAGGAGATATTCAGTACCAATCTTAAATTTGATGGGTGATACCTAAACATCAGATGATCCTCTTTAAGAATGGCTGTGAATGATTACCTTCAATAGATAAACTTAGTTTGGAAAACCAGCGCTTGTAAGCAACACCATTCCTAGGACTAGCATCTTCGACACTCTTAAAAGGAGAAAGTGAATTTCATTGCATAGTTTCTGTTCCTGAGTTACAGATGCCATGTGACCAGGTCAGCCAAGTTCCTTCCGCAGAGACTTTACCAAAACTACAAATTAAAACCTGGAACTAAGAGCAAAGATAAGCTTTTTCTCTCTTAATTTTTGTTGTTGTTTTTTTTTATAGTTTTTAAAATTTTTTGTGATTATTACAATTTATTCACTTTATATCCCAGATGTAGCCTCCTCACTCCTTTCTTCCCATTCCCACTCTTCATCCCTCTTCTCTTCCCATGCCCCTTGGAAAATTAAACAGATTGTTTTGAAATATAAAACTGCTAAATATTTTTAAGTTGACTTAAATCTGTATACTCAAGCTCTACTATGTATTTATATAGTCTGACACTCCCCAGAAAGGCAAAGAGGATGGACATCAGAAGAAGGAGAAAAGAGGGAACAAGTCAGGAGCCTGACACAGAGGACCTCTGAAAGGCTCTTCTCTTCAGACTAACAAAGCAGATGCTGAGACTTGTGACCAACCTTTGTGCAGAGTGCAAGGAATCTTAGGAAAAAAAGTGGGTAATAATAAGATCTGGAGAGGACAGGAACTCCACAAGGAGAACAACAGAACCAAAAAATCTGAGCACAGGGGTCTTTCCTGAGACTGATACTCCAACCAAGGACCATGCATGGAGATAACCTAAGACCCCTGCACAGATGTAGCCTATGGCAGTTCAGTATCTAAGTGTGTTTTATAGTAATAGGAACAAGGACTGTCTCTGACATGAACTGATTGGCCTGCTCTTTAATTACCTCCCCCTGAGGGGGGAACAGCCTTACCTGACCACAGAGGAAGACAATGCAGCCACTCCTGATGAGACCTAATTGACTAGGATCTGAATGAAGGAAAAGAAGACCTCCCCTATCCATGGACATGGGGAGGGGCATGTGTGCAATGGAGGAGGAAGGGAGGGATTGGGACGGGAGGAAGGAGAGAAGCACAGGGGGGAAACAAAGTAACTAAAGTATAATTAATAAAGAAAAATAATAAACACAGAAATAAGAAATTTAATGGTTTAATTGTATGTGAGAGGGCATAATAAAAATAAATAAATAAATGGATAGATAGATAGATAGATAGATAGATAGATAGATAGATAGAAGACAGACTGATAGAATCACTTTATTTGGGAGAGGGCTTTTATTGTTAGAAAAAAAAAATTCAGAGTTATGTGAATGAACCACAGTCACACAAATATGGCCAGCATACTTGACACAGCCAGGGAGAGAAAATCAGGGGAAAGGGAGAGATCTTTGAGATAACAAGAGATAGAAAAATAGAGAAAGCAAGCAAGCAACAGATACAGTGAGGAAGAGGAAAAGGGACAGGGAGAGGAAAAAAAAGGAAAAGAGAGAAAGTGGGAGAGGGAGGAGTGGGAGAAATAAGGGGAGAGAGAGAGGGAGAAACATGGAGTAAGAAAATAAGAGAGAACACTTGGTAGTAAGAGATAGACTAAGAGAGAATACAGTGAGAATAGCAAATGCAGAGAAAAAAAAATACATTGCTTTTACAAAGAAAACAAACTGCCATCTAGGATAAGGGAAGCCTGGAGAAATGAGAAGTACTAGATCAGTCTTCAGATGTCTAACTGGTACTTGTGATACTGAGGGAATCTGGAAAAGTTCATGTGCTTCGGTATACAATCACAGACAGTCGTTTGTCTCTTTTACTGGAGGGAAATGACTCATTTTGGTAGACGGGAACCAGTTTCCCAAGTTCTGGATGAATGCTGGTTTTTGTCTAATTGCCAGGAATCATGTCATCCAGGTTGAGCTAATCTCTGGAAATGTAAACTGCATGTCAGACCTAACAATAACAATTATGAAGTAACCCAAGTGTAGTCCTATTTATAATCTTGAGTCCTTTTTTTAGTATTTCATTTTTAGTATTACATTCAAAATTAATACAAAAATTAACTCTTTGCTTTCTTTTTTCTTTTTTAAATTTTTATTTTTTATATTAATTACAATTTATTCATATTGCATCCCAGCTGTAGCCTCCTCCCTCATTCCCTCCCAATTCCACCCTCTCTCCCTCATCTCCTCCCTGTCCCTTTCTAAGTCCACTGATAGGGGAGGTCTTCCTCTTCTTCCATCTGACCCTAGTTTATTAGGTCTCATCAGGACTGGCTTGCAAAGTCCTCTTCTGTGGCCTAGCATGGCTGTTCCTCCCTTGGGGTGGAGGGAGTCAAAGAGCCCACCACTGAATTCATGTCAGAGACAGTCCCTGTTTATCTTACAAGGGAACTTACTTGGAAATTGAGTAGCCTATGGGCTTCGTTTGAACAGGGGGTCTAGGTCCTCCCCATGCATGGTCCTTAGTTAGAGTATCTTACTCTGCAGGCCCCTCTGGTCCCAGGTATTTTTGGCTCTGCTGTTCTCTTTATGCAGCTCCTGTCCCTTTCAGGTCTTTCTATCTCCCTCTCCTTCCATAAGGATTCTGGCACTCTGCCCAGAGTTTAGCTATGAGTCTCAGTATCACCTTCATGTCAGAGACAGTCCCTGTTCCTATTACTATGGAAACCACTTGGACACTGAACTGCTATGGGCAACATCTGTGCAGGAGTTCTAGGTTATCTCCATGCATGGTACGTGGTTGGAGTATGAATGTCTTTGAACACCCCTGTGTTCAAATTTTTTGGTTCTGTTGCTCTTCTTGTGGACCTCCTGTCCTCTCCAGGTCTTACTGTTTCCTACTTCTTTCATAAGATTCCCTGCACTCTGCCCAAAGGTTGGCCATAAGTCTCAGCATCTGCATTGATACCCTGCAGGCTAGAGCCTTTCAGAGGTCCTCTGTGTCAGTCTCCTGTACTCTTCCCTGTTTTCTCCTTCTTCTGATGTCCATCCTTTTTGCTTTCTGGACAGGAATTGAGTATTTAGCCAGAGTCCTCCCTCTTGATTAGTTTCTTTAGGCATACAGATTTTAGTAGGTGTATCCTATATTATATGTCTAAACATTTTTTAATTTAGTTTATTTTATGTATGAGTGCTCTATCTGCATGTACACCACATGCCAGAAGAGGGCATCAGATCACATTACAGATGACTGTGAGGCTCCATATGGTTGCTGGGAATTGAACTCAGGACCTCTGTAAGAACAGACAGTGCTCTTAACTGCTGAGACATCTCTCCAGCAGTATAATCTAATTTTAAATAAAATATCATTTGATATACTGAAAGTTTTCATGTAATATAACTTTAAAGAATCCAAATCCAAGAGAAAATACAACAAAACTAGATGGAATATCATTCCACTGGGTCTGTCAGACAGCAAATCTCAATACTAAATATGTAATGGATTTAACAGATTAGATCATTTTCACAGTTAAGTGGACTGTTAAGAATTTTAATGTAAATCCTGTCATACTGGTTATATAAAAGTCTATAGCATAGATAATTTTGTTTATTATAGGAAATATAATTTGTAAATTTCAGAGTATTTGTATTATCAGCATGGGAAATAATTACAGAGCAAATTCATATCCTATGAATTAGTGTGTCACTAATATTTCTATTTATTTCAGCTTGAGTTGATCACACATTGAACAAACTTTATTTTGAGAATCACCTTTCTGTGAGACAGTACATGGACTTCCTTATAGTTTAACAAAGGCTTATTTTTAATGACATAATCATAGTTCGGCAATCAGTAGCATGGTGTTTTGTTGCCTTTTTCCATGCATGTTAGAATACATCCTTTGTTCATATCTTTTTATTAACATGTATAAAAGGGACATAGCCTAATTAATGTAATTTCATATATATATATATATATATATATATATATATATATATATATATATA
>NW_026596244.1:730622-763730 GCF_907164565.1 Psammomys obesus | reverse complement strand
ATATATATATATATATATATATATATATATATATATATATATATATAATTTATTCACTTCCTACCCAGAATGTAGCCTCCCCCTCATTTTCTCCAGGTCCCACCCTCCTGCCTGCTTGCCCCTTTCCTCTTTAACTCACTCTCCCCATAGAACACTGAAAGGGGAAACCCCCTCCTCCCCTACTATCTGACCCAAGCCTATCAAGTCTCATGAGGATTGCCTGGATCCTCTTCCTTTATGGCCTGAGAAGGCTGACCCAACAGGAGGAAGTGATCAAAGATTTGGCAGCCTAGTCCTTGTCAGAGACAGCCACTGCTCCCCTTACCAGGGTACTCACCTGGGGCCTGACTGAGCTGATAATGAGCTACATCTGAGGTCCTCTCCATGCATGGTTCTTGTTGCATCAGTCTCTGTAGGCTCTCCTGGGCCCAGATTTGTTGGGTTTGTTGGTCTCTTGTGCAGTTTCTGTCCCTTTTTGGCCCTTTTATTACTCCAGTCTTCCATATCACTTCCTGCCCTCTGCCCAAAGTTTGGCTGTGAGTCTCAACATCTGTTTCAATCCCATCCAGGTGGAATCTTTCAGAGGACATCTATGGTAGGCTTCCCTCTTCAATAGTTTCTGGTGTCTATTTGCTTTTAAGAATGAGAATTAATTCATCCTCCTTAGGGTCCACCTTGTTATTTAGCTTCTTTAAGTCTGTAGATTTTACTATGGTTATCCTGCATTATATGGTAATATTCACCTGTAAGAGAGTATATCCCATTTGTGTCTTTCTGCTTCTGGGTTAAATCACTCAGTATGATCTTTTTGAGTTCTATTCATTGGCCTTCAAATTTCCTTAGTAAGGGGTAGAGGGACTATTTCTGACAGGAACTCAATGGCAGGCTCTTTGACCTCCTCGCACCCCTCCCCCTAAGGAAGGAGCAATCCTGCTAGGCCACAACTGAGGAAGTTACAGCCAGTCCTGAAGATACCTGATAAACCATGGTTAGATGAAAGGGGAGGAGGTCATTCCTAATCAGTGGACTTGGAAAGGGACAGGGAGGAGATGAGGGAGGAAGGAAATGAGGGAGCGGGATACAGAGGTAATAAAATGTAACTACTAATAAAAAACAAACAAACAAACAAGGAAATCATGAAATTTGCAGGTAAATGGTGGGAACTGGAAAAAATCATCCTGAATTAGGTATCCCAGAAGCAGAAAGACACACAGGAGATACACTCACTCATAAATGGATATTAGACATAGAAGCATTTTTTTTTTGATGTTTTAGAAATACCTTTTTATTTCTGTATAATTACATCATTTCCTTCATACTTGTCCTTCTTCCAAACACTCCCATATAATTCTCATTGCTCTCTTCCAAATTTCATTACATATGTATACACATATATTCTGAAATATATTTTTCCATCAATTTTTATTGCATATGTATGCACATATATTCTAAATATAATTTTCTAAGTCTGTATAATGTTACATACATATGTGTGTATGTATGCATGTGTGGGTATATTCAGGGCTGACAAATTGATATTTGTGTGTTCTTCTCTGAAGAAAACTATTTCTCTCACTCAATATTTCTTCGTTGCCTATAGGTCTTTGTATAATATCTAGGTTTCATGGGCTCCTCCTATACTTAGCATGTCTTTTATGGTCCTCATGCTAAGGTAGCCACTGCCTCTAAAACTTCATGGATATAGCTTCTGACATTCCTAGGAAGTATATTTTCAAGCATTTCCTTGGTGAGGCTGGAGAAATGACACAGTAGTTAAGGGCACTACCTGATATTTCAAAAAGCTATTTTTTCTTTTTAATTCAAACACCAGCATGGTAGTTCACAGAAAATTTTAACCCTAGTCCTAGGGGAGCTGACATCCTCTACCAGCCTATCAGACAAAAAAAAAAGTCTGTACACATGAAATTTAAAATATATTGATCTTTATTTTTTATATATATGCATGTATGCTCATTTCATGGAAGAACTTATGGATTTCAGAAGAAGGAATCAGAGCCCTTGCGTTAGCGTTTCAGGCAGTTGAAAGCCACTAGGTATGAGTTGTAAACTGATCTCCAGTTTTCTCTGGTAGGGCAGAAAGAGCTCTTAAGCTCTTGAAGCATCTGTATAGCCTCACATTTTACTGAATTGTAAATGACTCTATACCCAGCAAAAGCAACTTAGTCCTCAGGAAAATTATTTATATAGTTTCAGTCCATTCTTTATTGCTTCAACTAATGGAGTTCACAGTCAAATTGGGACGGAAAAATGCCATTTAACATTTTTCCATTTCTCGATATTGTATGTTACATTTACATTTTAGTTTATACTTTCAGATATATTAATATTCCAAATATAATACAATGTGGGACATGAAAAGATTCATATTTTAACATATAGGAAATATTTTGTTCTCAATTTTTATTTTGAACCTAAATTTCTACTTGAATTTTGAAACATTCAAATGTGTATTCCAAAGCATTCTGTCAATGCATTCCTTTTCAAAGTCAGAAACTTAAATATCAGTTTTTAAAATTCATTTTATGTACATAGATGGTTGCACACCCATCCACTCTGCTATAGTTGTAATTTAGCATAGTTGTAATTTAGGTCTAACTTACTTTTTACACAAAATCAAGAAGTTTTATTTCTTTTCTCTTGCTTCCCTTGTTTGCTCAATCAATAAGTTATATAAAACTGTTCACAATGACTTGAAGGGAAGGCTGTGGAATGAACTGTGTGTGTTCCTGTGGCTTCCCATTTATTCAAACAAAGAAGCCACAGGATCACAGTGCTTGTGGAGTGAGACCACTGATGCTATCTGGGCAAGGGACAGAAGGTCAGGAGGCAGCATGGGTCTTTTTGTTGCAAGAGCAAAGCCTGTAATTTAGGAAGGAGACAGTTTCAAACGCTCAAGAGATTTTCTTTGTGAGACAAAGTGAGGAGAGCAACAAGATGTAATGACTGGAACCCATGAAATGTTATCTACTGGTGTTGTGTTAAGAGCAATTGCCCAAACTTTGCATTCAGGGTGTTCTTCTGTTCTAGTACAAAAGTAAGTTTGATTATTTCATTTATTTTCAGGTTAATTAACTGTTAGTCCTTCTAAGAAACACTATATTCCTGATTTATAGTTAAAAACAATTACAACAAAAACCAAAACCTTGAAAAGGAAATTACTTTTCCCAGTTGACAATTGTTGCTACAAAAATTCAAGTCCTGGCTTTTATCCTTCTAAAGCAATTGCTTCTCATTTCTCATCTCAAGATCTATTGTGGTAACGATAATACTGACTCAGTAATCAAAATGCAGAATACCTTTCATTACTATGATTGAAATGCGAATCATCTGCCCAAACTCATGCACTGAAGACATGGAGATATCTGTGAAGATATGCTCAAAGGTGGATTGGATCCCAAGGGCACTGACCTCAGCTATTGATCAAGCCACGGGTGAGTTCTTAGCTCTTGGGGCAATTCAGAAATGTGGGATACTTAGAACATGTAAGCTAATAGCTTGTTTTGGGTTAGGAAAGACAACAGAGTTATCATAAACAAAAAGCAAATAAGTGACAATAAAGCAAAATAGCAACATAGCAACATTAACCAAATTGTGAACAAGTTTTAAGAGGGGATACTCTTGCTTTGTGAGTATGTGCTGGCATGCTGCATTTCTGGTCCCATGAATTCATCCGTTATGGCTGCAGCCTATCTTTGCCCATGTTGCTTCATAGCAGACTTCTTTGTATGATGTTTTTTAACTCTTTAACTCATCTTATCCTCAAAACACTTAATAGAATAAAGACTTAGCTACACATCTAGTGTTTTAGTGCCTGTTTCTCCCAGTCTTCCTGAGAATCACTTTTTTTTTTCTTTTTATGTATGGTATCAAACTCTGAAGTATTAGGATATGTCTTGAATCAAATTATCATGAATATGCAGATTTATGCATATTCAGATTTATGAATTTGTTCCAGTTTCTAAACACCTGGTCCTTGGTAGGTGATTTTCATTCATCAGCTTGGCATTCTGATGACTGTTGCCTTCTGTCTGGCCTTCCTAATCACATCCTGGACCTTGATTTGGCAGATGAACCTTAAATTCATCCCAAAGAAGTCAGTCAATTTGCACTTGTGTGTACTGTCACATTTTCAAGGGCCCATTTTAAAGATAATTTTAATTTATCCTAAATGCATTTTGTTTGGCACAACACATTGACTCACACCTTTAAATAAAATTCTTACCTTTAGAAACTATAAAGAACTCATTTGAAGTATATAACACTGGCAAATCCCTCAATTATTTTCAGATAACTATTATCACTTAGTGAAATGTGTAAAAAGTCATTATGTTTGCTAATGTCTAGTTTTAAACACTCCCATAACTACCTTTATAACAGGATCATTCTGTGAATAGCCTGCAGCAACAGCAGCAGTGAAAATGTCAACGTTAGCATCAGACAAAACCACCCTGTCGCAGTCACTTGGAGCAACAGTGGTCAAACTGTTCTGCTAAAAACGGACATTTCCAGTAATTGGTCAAGTTGCATGTCTTTCGATATAAATTTATAAGAGCTTCCATCCTATACAAGAGTATCCATAGCAAAACAGAAAAAATAAAAAAAGAAAGCACATGCACACATACATACATACACATACGCACATAGACATGTTCAATGCTGCTATTTCTAATGTATCATCTTGAAGCAAAGGTGTTCATTCTCTCATGATGCATCTTTTACAGAAAAAAGGACAATAATTGCTATTACATAGTTTTATTGTTGTTTTACATGTATTATTTTAAACAATATAATTGCCTACAAAATGTAATATTAATTCCAAATCAGAAGAAAGGAAGTTTATTGAAACATTTTTGAGGATACTGCAGATATAAAGGCAAGCTATAGTTAGAACCAGTTTGATAGTTTTACAATAGAAGCTCAGACCTGATACACACAATTAAGGCTTCCTCAGGGGGAAATTATATATATAATTATATATATATATATATATATATATATATATATATATATATATATATCTCAGGTGTCCTGCTTCTGCCAACAAGAAGTATTAAAGTAACAGTTGAAGAAAAAAATGATTCCTGAATTACTAAAGCACTCTGAAAGGAGCATTTCTCTACAAAATTCTGTTTAATGTTATCACTACTTATAAGGTATATTTTATTCTAATTACAAAAAAGTCTTGAAGTACACATTAATTTCTCCATCCAGCTAGCTTTTGACAGTATGCGATTTCTTTTCTGAATCTTAGCAAAAGATCTACTGAGAGTATCATTTGTCATAATAAAGACAGTATAGAAACAAGCAGGAAAATATTATGCCGATAATAATTTTGTGCAGTGTCAAGTACTCAGCCAACTAGAGAACTTGAACAAAGGTGCATTTATCATTCATAGTTTCAGTTATTTGAAAGTGACATGAAATGAAAGTGGCTATATTTAATTTCATTTTATCTGGTATTGGAGGTTGGAACAGGGCTACATATAAGTGAATCGTGTGATTTGTCATTGATTTATAGTGATCACATGTGGAATCTTCTTTTTTTAAGGAAAGCATACTTAAAACACCAAGATGCAGCCATGTTTATTCAGAAATTAGTGGAAACCATGAAGGCAGGAGATAGTTTTCTAAGTAACGTAAAGTTCAATGAACATAAGTCGCATAGATGTCCAAAATACAATAAAGGAAAGACAGATTCTTTAGTAAGATTTGGAAAGGAAAACTGAACATCCATTGATAGAAGAATGACAGTACACATGTAGCTATCACATTGCAGAAAAGTTATCTGTAAATCAATTAAAGACAACAATTTAAATTTTGAAACTGATAGAAGTAGAAAAAAAACTGTAACTTATAAGACGTAGGTATGGGGAAGGACTTTCTGAGCTGGATTCATTCTGCTCAGGGAATGAGGTCAAGAATTGACAAATGGGTTCTTATAAACCTAAAATATGCTGTACAACAAAGGAAGCAATGAAATGAAGACAACCTCCACAGACTGGAGGAGAATCATCAGCTATATATTTAATAGAGGATTACTATCCATGATATGCAAATGACTGAAAACACAAAGAAACACGAAAGCAAACAGAACAGTTTTTCATTGACGGTTGACTGGAGTTAAGGCCAACATGAAGGGAGCAAAATCAACTACTGTGGCAACTGAGGTCACTGATCTTAGAGGAGAAAATACTACTAACACTTTCCTAAACCTTAATAATTCCCAGCTACATTCTGAATACTTATCTCTGTACACACATATGGGTGTATCGTTCCCTCCACATCAGAACTGCTTATTTTGAAGCAGAAAAAAAGTGCATGACAGAAAGTCATAACTGATCAAAATGCTGTGTACAGCTGAGTATGGGGAATCCAGAATTGACTGATATACCTACAACACAACCTTACGCCACAGGCTCTCCTGTGCTGTAGCAAAGGAAGCTGAAAGTGTGTAAGTGAGGGTGAAGCCTTGCCAGGCCATAGAGGAAGATGATGTAGCCAGCTCTGATGAGACCTGATAGGCTAGGCTCAGATAGAACTGGGAGGAGGTCCTCCCCTATCAGTGGACTAGGGAAGGGGCATAGGGAGAGAAGAGGGATTGTATGGCACTGGGAGGAGAAGGAGGGGGCTACAGGAGGATAGAAAATAAATAAAATTTAATTAATTAATTAATTAAAAACAAAGTGACTACATTGTCATAAACGAATGACTAAAATAATACAAACAAAAAGAGCCAACGGGACAGGAACTTTTCTGTGAGACAATGTCATCTAGACATGACAGGGAAGTGACACCAGTAAAATCTCAACAGTAGTTCTGTCTACAGAAGATCTGAATAATGACAATACTAGCTGTTGCCAAGGGAGATTAAAAACTGCATGGGATCCACCCCATAAAAATAGCTATAGATTATGAGTGAATTAATGATTAATATAAGAGGAAGAATTTTTCTTCTCCAGGAATAGAATGACTTACTGGTTATCTACTATGAAGTGTTTGGTCCTAGAAACATAAATCCAGGAACATTAAACAGACTGAAGAGGCTGTGTTTAAATAAATATATATAATGTATGTATGTATATATTTACATGTAAAAATGATAATTAAAGAAAGGAGGCCACGAGTTCTATAGAGAGCGATATGGTTGGAGGGAGAAAGAGAGAGAGAAAAAAATAACTAGTGCAAGTACAGTACCTGTGTGTGAGTGAAATTTAAAAAATAGTATAGCTAAATATAATGCTTTATACCTTTCTTAAATAATTTCCAAACATCAATAATTATAAATGTTCTCTTTTTAAATGGTGGATTAAATCAAAATTTAGGAAACAGATACTATTTCCAGATTACATTTGAGCTTCAAATGTAACAGCTTGTCTTCTCTTCTGTGAGGCAATGGCTACGTTTACACACTGTCCTGCCCATGGCAAAGGACAGGCGAAAATGGAACACCCATACACACAGCCAGGAGAAATATCCCTGTGTAAGGGAGAACTGATGTAAAGCAGAACTAGAAAGATATTTGAGAACATTTTGAGATTAATAATAATCAACTGTAAGTAATATTTACCTGTAGACTGCAGAACTATTTCAGTTAGGTCAGCAATGATTTATTTTACCAAACTGTGTGATATTAATTTCTATAAATAGTCTCCATCATAATAAATAACTTTTGAGGTACTCCATTTTGAATTTTTTGTTTGGCTGACAGATTTCTCTACCATTGACAGCTCATTTTTCTAGGATCAACAGCTCAGAGAAAAAGAATATTATTCTCCCTGATTCAGGTGAATAAGTGAGATGTCAAGATCGGGGGACAATTCTCTATCCCTCATACACTTCTACAAATTTTGAAAGATAATGCAGTATTTCTCATAAAGTCATTGTCAAACTATCTCATTTGCACACTTAGCATATTAATGTTATAAAATAGCATAGAAACTGCACTTTTGGAAAACACTTCACTGATTTCTCCTGAATTGGCATTAAAATAATATTTTACTATGTAAAATATTAAATTGTCAAATTTACATTAAAAATAATTATTTCATGTGTTCTCTTTAATTCTTAAATTTCTCCAAGTTTGTAAAATATATTTTTATTGTTGATGAAAATTGATAAATTAATTATGAGACAATATTTCAAATAATAGTTTTTGAATAAATATATACAGTTGTATGATCAGAAGGCCAGGGTCTTGTAAACACTATGTTGTTTCTGGACACTGTGTTTTGTTTTTTGTTCTGATGTCTATATTTGATAATTTTGTAGTCTGCCCTTGAATTTTTCAAGTTCAGGATAACTTATGGTAGGAATCCATAAGATTTCCAGGCTATTGCTATTATAAGCAGAATTTCTTTATACTGAACACCTCAGAAGATCAAACAAATTTTTTTTTGTTTTTTTTTTTGTTTTAATTTTCACATGAGGGAATTTTATTTCCATTTTTATTGTTTTTTTTTTTTTTTTCTTGAAACAGTGTTTTGCCATGCAGTTCAGGCTAGCTTCAAATTTTTAATTCTCCTGCCCTAGCCTCTTGAATACTCATATTACAGGTGTGTACCACCATGCCCAAATGAAACTTCTGATTGTTGAGTACATGAATGTTAACTTTCCAACTGGGGCTAGGTTAACAAAGTGATGTGGTTTTCTTTCTTTTTTTTTTTTTTTTTTTTTTTTTGCTTTTTTTTATTTTTTTTTATTTTTTATTTTTTCTTTTTAGTTACATTTTGTTAACTCTGTGTCCCAGCTGTATCCCGCTCCCTCATTCCCTCCCCAACCCCACACTCCCTCCCTGGTCTCCTCCCTGCCCCTTTCCAAGTCCCCTGATAGGGGAGGACCTCCTCCCCTTTCATCTGTCCCTGTTTTATCAGGTATCTTCAGGGCTGGCTGCAAAGTCCTCCTCTGTGGCCTAACAGACTGCTCCTCCCCTGGGGGGAGGTGTCAAACAGCCTGCCCTTGAGATCCTGTTAGAAATAGTCCGTGTCCCCCTTACTTTGGAAAACTACTTGGTTACTGAGCTACCACAGGCCACATCCGAGCAGAAGTTCTAGGTTATATCCATAGATGGTCCTTGGTTGAGTTTCAGTCTCAGAAAAGACCCTGTGCCCAGATATATTTGGTCCTTGTAGAGCTCCTATCCTTTCCATATCATACTAACTTCCCTTCTTTCATATGATTCCCTGCACTCTGCCGAGGGTTTGGTTATGAGTCTTAGTGTCTGCTTTGAAACACTGCTAGGTAGAGTCTTTCAGATGCCTTTTGTGGTAGACTCCTGTCATAAGTTCAAGGCACATCCCATTTGTCTTTCTAAATGAGGATTAATCACCTTCGCCTGTGTCCACTTTCTTGATTATCTTCTTTAGGTGTGTAGATTTCATTATGTTTATCATGTCTTGTAGGTCTATATAAGCGAGTATATACCAAGTTTGTCTTTCTCCTTCTGGGATACTTCACTCAGAATGATCTTTTCTAGATCCCACCACTTGCCTGCAAATTTCATGATTTCCTCCTTTTTGATTGCTGAGTAGTATTCCATTGTGTAAAAATACCACAATTTCTGTATCCATTCCTCCGTTGATGGACATCTGGGTTGTTTCCAAGTTCTGGCTATTACAAATAAAGCTGCTACGAACATGGTTGAACAAATGTCCTTGTTGTGTACTTGAGCAAATTTTGGGTATATACCTAGGAGTGGTATAGCTGGGCCTTGAGGTAGCACTACTCCTAGTTGTCTGAGAAAGCGCCAGATTGACTTCCAGAGTGGTTGAACCAGTTTACATTCCCACCAGCAATGGAGGAGGGTTCCCTTTTCTCCACAACCTCTCCAGCATGTGCTATCACTTGAGTTTTTCATCTTGGCCATTCTGATGGGTGTAAGGTGAAATCTCAGGGTCGTTTTGATTTGCATTTCCCTAATGGCTAATGAGGTTGAGCATTTCTTTAAGTGTTTCTCTGCCATTCGGTGTTCCTCTTTCGAGAATTCTCTGTTTAGCTCTGTTCCCCATTTTTTAAGTGGATTACTTGGTTTGTTGCTTTTCTGCTTCTTTAGTTCTTTATATATACTTGATATTAGCCCTCTGTCAGATAAAGGGTTGGTGAAGATTCTTTCCCAATCTGTAGGCTGTCTATTTGTTTTGATGACAGTGTCTTTTGCTTTACAGAAGCTTTTCAGTTTCATGAGGTCCCATTTATTGATTGTTGCTCTTAGAGCCTGTGCTGTTGGTGTTCTGTTCAGGAAGTTGTCTCCTGTGCCAATGAGTTCTAGGCTGTTTCCCACTTTTTTTCCAGCTGATTTAGAGTATCTGGTTTTATGTTGAGGTCCTTGATCCACTTGGACTTTAGTTTTGTGCAGGGTGATAAATATGGGTATATTTTCATTTTTCTGCATGTAGACATCCAGTTGGTCCAGCACCATTTGTTGAAGATGCTGTCTTTTTTCCATTGAATGGATTTGGCTTCTTTGTCAAATATTGAGTATTCATAGGTGTGTGGGTTTATTTCTGGGTCTTCTATGCGATTCCATTGATCCTCCTTTCTGTTTCTATGCCAATACCATGCAGTTTTTATTACTGTTGCCTTGTAGTACAGCTTGAGATCGGGAATGGAGATACCTCCAGATGATCTGTTGTTGTACAGGATTGTTTTGGAGATTCTGGGTTTTTTGTTTCTCCATATGAAGCTGAGAATCTTTTTTTCAAGGTCTGTAAAGAATTGAGTTGGTATTTTGATGGGAATTGCATTGAATCTGTAAATTGCTTTTGGCAGGATGGCCATTTTCACAATGTTAATCCTACCAATCCATGAGCACGGGAGATCTTTCCATCTTCTGAGATCTTCTTCAATTTCTTTCTTCAAAGACTTGAAGTTTTTCTCAAACAGGTCTTTCACTTGCTTGGTTAGAGTCACACCAAGGTACTTTATGTTATTAGTGGCTATTGTGAAGGGTGTTGTTTCCCTAATTTCTTTCTCGGCCTTTTTGTCTTTGGTATACAAGAGGGCTTCTGATTTTTTTGAGTTGATTTTGTATCCTGCCACTTTGCTGAAGGTGTTTATCAGCTGAAGAAGTTCTCTGGTTGAATCTTTGGGTTCGCTCATGTATACTATCATATCATCTGCAAATAGTGACACTTTGACCTCTTCCTTTCCGATTTGTATCCCCTTGATCTCCTTTAGTTGTCTAACAAATTTAAAACCTCTCTTTCTGAGAAAACATACAAAGGCTGATCCTTGGTACTGTACTTTTTGATATATCATGAGGTGTCTGGGTCAGAATCCTGCATGTTGTAATGAGCTTTGACGATGGTGACATCTGCACTGTGTCTGCTCCCCTAAGTCTGGAGGCTTTAAAAATACTTAACTCCATGAATTGTGCCAAGGCTTATGATTCTCTGAAGATATACATAGCACACACTAATACAATTACGGAATTTTCATTTGTGAAAATATTACTTGGTGGATTTTTCAATAATAATGTTATTCATCTCTAATAATCAGTTTATGTTTAGCCTTGAATTATAGTTATCAACAAACAATGTTACATTAAAGGCACCATTAATACAATTCATTATTTTATACAATTAGGAGCTATGAATAATGACAGAAATGAATGTTTGAAAGAGAGTAAACTAAGGACTACTAACTTCTCAAACCATGGGACAAAGTTTGATAAAGTTCACATTTTATTTTGCTATTCTGATGAAAATACTGTTTTATGTTTAGTCATGTACCTTTGTGAGTAATGGCATGAGCACACGTGTGCTCACGATGGCCAGAGGAGCGGGTTTCCTGCAGCTGGAGTCCTGAACAATGTTAGCCATCTCATGTGTGCGGCGGAAGTTTTGGATTCAGTTGCGTCATGTGAATGTGTTTATTTGCTTTGGTCCCAAATGTGAGATATGGGGATGTTAGTTATTTATCCACTATTGAGAAAACCCTCGTGACAGAGTGTATGATCTTTGCTGGATGAAAATATCCTTGTAAGAGGGCTTGTCATCTTTGTTATCTGAAAACAGCCTCCTGAGAGGGCCCAGGATCTCTGTCAGCTGAAAAATGTCTTGTGCAGTGGCATCGGTGTGTGTGTGTGTGTGTGTGTGTGCGTATGTGTGTGTGTGTGTGTGTGTGTGTGTGTGTGTGGCATGGTTTGAAGTTAAATATGTTTGTATTTCAATTTTATTTTCAACATTTTTAAGGAAAATAAATTCTTCTTTCAGACAATAAATTTCTACCACAGTTGACCCTTCCCTCTACTCCTCCCAGCTTCCCCTTGACCTTTGCTCTCCCCCAGATTTACTCCTACCTCATTTTCCCCCAGAAAAGAACAGGTCTCCAAGAGACAACAACAAAACAAGATACAATAATATGAAGGTAAAGCCTTCATATTGAAGCTGGACAAGGCAACCCAATAGAAGGAATAGAATCCCAATAGAATCCCAGGATCTGACTAAAGTGTCACAGAGCCTCCCGGTGACATGAGGAGAACTTGGCTCACTGAATCAACTAAGCAGGGGTCGTACGGGCTCACAAAGTCTAAAGTGGCAAGCGTGGGGCCTGTGAGGGTCTGCACCTGGTCTTTTGTGTAGATGACAAGGCCATTAGCTTGGTGTTTTTGTGAGACTCAAATCTCAGTTTTTAGAATTTGTTTACAAAGACTTAGTTTTCAATAATTTATAGGGGACTTCTCTTTGAGATAAATTACATAATAGTGAAATAATTTTCTTAATAAGATAAATTAGGAATGTCTAGTAATTACATACAGTATTATCTGTATATACTAATTTTAGTGAGAATTTTTAGTTTCTTATGCGACTATGTTTTTGTTTTTGTTTTAATCCCAAGCGTGGGATATGGGGCTGCTTCAGATTGTCTATAGAAGCTGACTATGATATGCCTAATACTCTAGCAGGGGCATGATTTTGACAGTTGCAGATATTTTTAGCAAAGGTATGACATTCGGAATTTTGGGGACTCTTGGGAGGGTCTATACATACTAGAGCCTGAGTAGGAATGCAGCAGCTGCTGCCCCTCCTAGTGCTGCTGTTGGTTCCTGGTTGCTAGTTGCTGTTGTTGTGGTTTGTGACATGGTCCTGCACAAACAGGAAGAGAAGAATAAATTGAATATTCTGATGGTGAAAATCAAACTTCCCTCAAGGAACTTGATGTCCCTAATCATCAGGAAATAGTCCAACAATAACAATGGTGTTCCCTTTCCCCTCTCATTCTTTCTCTTTCACCTAGTACTGAGGTATTGGAAAGGTGGAAAAAGGTAAAGAAAGGTGAAAAAGTAAGAAACCTACAAAGCAAATTCAAGCTACAAATAATAAAAATAATATTAATTTATTTATTGTAGAAATTTGAAACCTGGTATAACTCTGTAGTAGAGGTTGGCCTGGTGCCACTGATTACTTTTCTCACCTTGCTGAGTGCAGAGAGTATGCAAATTTGTCTGCTACTATGTACAGTCTAATATTAAATTTAATGCCAGACTTGGCATACCATCTAGGAAAACATAGGAAGAAGCCTGGACAAACTAATCTCTCTGAAAGAAATGATCAAATATAAAATAAACATTTTTATTGCAAATAATCAGTATGGGCAGTGACACTTGGATTCATGCTATTTCAGTTGTCATTGGCTGAACATTTCTTAAATTTGTTAAGTAAAGCCCAAACCCATAGTAACTCTGCTCTACACATAAGGAGGTAAGTTGGAAACAAGACACTCAGCAGCACAGCTAGCTACATCAGAAGAGTGTATTAAACTCAGAGATACAATCTGAATTCTTGGAGGGAAGATATTTGGAAGGGCATCACCTGCAAGTGAAAGAAGGAATGATGAAAAAGAATGACATCTTTGCCAGAAGTCATTACCTTATTCTTTTAATTCCAGTTTTCAAAACTAAGAAAGTAAATCATCTTATAAAGCCACGTAGTAGTAATAATATATTAATGTAATCAATCCTACCAAATCATTTCTAGGTTTTTAGTAAGAAGTCCTTGTAATTTGTAAAGCAGTAGAACATTTTTAATATGTTATGACTTAATAAAGTCATCAACTGAATAAATGTACCTGTACACAGTGTATCTCTTTAAAAGTTGGATTTTCAAGTTGAGAAATGGCCTGTAGTTTCTATTTCACATATCAATTGACCCTTGCATTTAAAATTCACAAGAGTTTATTAATGCTCTGTTATTAATTGTTAATTGTTTAACAATTAATATTAATTGTTAAAGAAATAGGTTTTATTATGACATTTCCATTGACTTATAGTCAATGCATATGGAGCATGTCATATTCTCAGATAGTCTTTGAAATATTCTGTTTTGCTTTCATATCCTTAATAGCCTCTTTCACTACCTTTTTTTTTTGGTATGGTTAATTTTTTTTCTTTATTAATTACACTTTATTCACTTTGTATCCCCCCTCTGGTTCTCTCCCTCCTCCCGTCCCAATCCCTCCCTTCCTCCACCCTCTGCATGCATGCATGCCCCTCCCCAAGTCCACTGATAGGGAAGGACCTCCTCTCCTTCCTTCTGATCCTAGTCAATTAGGTCTCATCAGAAGTGGCTGCATTGTCTTCTTCTGTGGCCTCGTAATGCTCTTTCCCCCTCAGAGGGAGGTAATTAAAGAGCAGGCCAATCAGTTCATGTCAGAGACAGTCCCTGTTCCTATTACAATGGAACCCACTTGGATACTGAACTGCCATGGGCTACATCTGTGCAGGGATCTTAGGTTATCTCCATGCATAGTCCTTGGTTGGGCAGAGTGCAGGGAATCTTAGGAAAGAAGTGGGAAACAGTAAGATGTGGAGAGGACACTACCTATTTTTTTAAACCCACAAAATCACCATATGATCAAAATAAACTGCTTCTAGGTATGAAGGCAAACAGATCAAGGTTAACTGTAAATAGAGAAGTGTGCATCAATGTTTATCACTGAAATTTAAAATTAAATATATTTTTAATTGTGTGTATGTGTTTGTGTTTTGCATGCAAAGTGTACATCCAGGGTGAGGCGCATCCCCATTCATGATCATTTTAAGGGCAGAGGAGCACACAGGGTACGGTACGTTCCACTGTTAGTCTTGGCATTATCTTTGGAGACATAGTCTCTCCCTCAGCTGGAAGCTCACCACTTCAGGGAGGAAGGCTGGCCAGCGATTTTCTGGAATCTTCCCTTCTCAGCACCAAATGCAGGATGGCTAGCTTTCACATAACTGTGAAGTCAGGTCTTCTTTCTTTCACAGAAATTATTTTATCCTCTGAGCTAATATCATCAGGCCCTCAAGGCATTCTTATACATGGCATTCATGTCTTTCTAATGTCAATATTTCATCCCTATGCTTGATAATTTAAATAGGCAACATTTCAGAGTATCTCAAAAACAGTTATTCTAATCTGGTTTAATGAAAGAAATAAAGTGTCCCCTTAGACTGATGAATAAAAATGAACAGCTGCAGTACTTAGGCCTGAAGTCCTCAAAATAAAATTGCTTTGAAAAAGACCATAGTGATATCTTTTTATGAAGTAAACAAAGACTTCTGAAAAAAAAGATTTTTAACATAAAATGCTGATTCCATCCTGGTGTCTAATATTCCGTCATGAACCATTTAGTATAATAACTATATCCTCATTGAATTCTGTTCATGCTTAGTATTGCCTAGTCTACTATTAGATTTAAATCCAGATTCTAGAATTCTGTGCATATTTGTGAATAGTTGACAGGGACACAAGTAAAACAGGGACTTACCAAAATGAGGAGCAATGGGACTTCATGGCCAGGAAGTCTATGAAGTGGATAAATTATTCTATAATCTGATTATACAAAATTATAACCTGGTTTAAACTTATAAATTGCAGTTCTCTAAAATGTTACTTTTCTACAATTTTCAATGAAAATACAAGCACTCAAATATGAAAACATATTTTAATAAGTTTTTGCTCAAACATTTGTAAATGTCAAGTATGAAGAACAAAATAAGCTACTCACACAATCTAATTGATTAATTCACAGAATTCATATCAATGTACCAATTACAATAGCTTGTCCCCTCAGAGACTGGTGAATTCATATACATTAGTAAGTTCAGTGACTGATATGTGAAATTAAAATACATAATTCAAGAAAGCTGAACTCTCTGTATTATGATTTATACACTGTATCTAAAGGAAATATTCAAAGAGCTGAAGAATTAACTGGTGGAAGGCTTTTTTGAAGACTTTTCCTAATGAAGTAGCAGGAAGAACTGAAGTAGAGGAAATTCTTCATTTACATGAATTCTGCAACGACTGTCGGAGACATCCGTGCTAAAATGGAATTTGATTCATCGGTGAGCTGGTTGGCAGACACCCTTCTGTGTTGACTCCTAGTATTTCAACATTAAGTAATAAGAAGCATTATCAAGAGTAATAAGAGGCATTTTTCTTGCCTACTGGTGATGTTAGTTGTTACAGAAGGAGTTGAGCTCTTAACACAAAGATGAGGTAGCTGCTAGGGCAGCACAGTGGTGGTAACAATGTTTGGAGAGCAGGCAGGCTGGCAGAGCAGCAGCATGGCCAAGCATCTGGAGGTTTGTACACCCCAGTGGAGGCAAAAGAATAGACACCAGTGTGCGACAAGAAACAATATCATGGTGCACAATAACAGCAGGATCTTTATATTTAGAGAAAATATTTTTTTTCGTATTGATCCTAAAATATTGTGTTATGGGTTCATCCTAAAGCATGGATGATTGTTTAATTGGAGCCCACTGAGGTTCATTGCCTTCATCAGGATAGTGTCTACTTCTGGGCTGAATCCTTACAGTACTTAATTCACAAAAATAGATTGCATGCAAAACTCTACATGATCTTCAAGGTTTCATTCTGTTAGCAATTTCATGACTCTCAGTACCAAAGCCACACTTTTTGTTCTTTATTTTGATTACGGAGTTGGGCCCTTAAAGACATTTTTGTTTTTCAGTTGTCCTGGACAGTCTGTCCTTGAACTCACAGAGATCCAGTTGTCCCTGCCTCCCGGCATGCTGGAATTACAGGCAACACCCCAGCACCCAGAGTTTAAAGCATTTTTCTTTGTCACTGCCACCTTGTAAATTTCTCTCTACTGAGATGGTGAAACACATTTTGGAAGGAGGCTCCTCTCTTAGTTCTAGAGATTTTCTGTTTTCCTCTTGCAATATAATATTCATGCAGTACACATCCCCCTTGGCTCCTGGCAGCCTGCACATGACTTCACAATGAGGTTTACAATCTCCCTGGAGGAGAATTGTTGATTGTTCATCCCAGCTTATAGAACTTTGTTAAAATATAGATCCGTCCACCAAACAGTGCTTCCAAGCTATCTCATATAGAACTGTGTGTGTGTGTGTGTGTGTGTGTGTGTGTGTGTGTGTATCTGTCTGATCTTTCTTCAAATATATCTTCCTAGTCACCATCAGTGACTAAAGCAACAGTGTTTTCTCTCTGCATCTAGTGTGGCTACATATATTATAGTTCTTTTTAGTCCCTTAACAGTTGGTTCTATGTGGTGCTATGACACAACTACAATTCCAGTATTCAAGAGACTACAGTAGGTGGATAAGCAAATATTCACAGATAGTATTTTGTTTTTTTCTAAAATACTCCCTTTGAAATTAGTTTGGCAGAGTTCAGGGAACCATATGAAAGAAGGAGGAGTTAGTATGAGGTGGAAAGGATAGGAGCTCCACAAGGACCAAATTTAGGGCAGAGGGGTCTTTTCTGAGACTGACACTCCACCATGGACCATGTATGGATATAACCTAGAACTTTTGCTTGGATGACGCCCATGGTAGCTCAGTATCCATGTGGGTACCCTGGTAAGGGGAACAGGGACTATTTCCGACAGGAACTCAATGGTAGGCTCTTGACCTCCCCACCCCCCAAGGGAGGAGCAGTCCTGCTAGGCCACAGAGGTGGACTTTGCAGCCAGGCCTGAAGATACCTGATAAACCAGGGTCAGATGAAAGGGGAGGAGGTCCTCCCCTATCAGAGGACTTGGAAAGGGACAGGGAGGAGATGAGGGAGGGAGGGTGGGATTGAAAGGGAATGAGGGAGCAGGATACAGATGGGATACAGAGTTAATAAGATGTAACTAATAATAAAAATTAAAAAAAAATAAACCAACCAAACAAACAAACAAAAAAAGAAATTAGTTCTAAAACCTTGGATGATTACTAATTGAGTATCATTCTTTTAAATGGTTAAAATGAGTGCTTGTGGCACCTATAAAACCCTATTTCAAAAGCAAGTCCTCTTGGTAGTGTGACTTTTTTTTTTGTGTGTGTGTGTGTGTGTGTTTTTAAAAGATCTTTATTGGCTTGATTTTCTTTTTTTTTTTGTATTTTATTTTTTTCTTATCAGTTACATTTTATTAACTCTATATCCCAGCCGTGTCCCGATCCCTCATTCCCTCCCAGTCCCTCCCTCCCTCCCTCCTCTCCACCCTGCCCCTTTCCAAGTCCACTGATAGGGGGGACCTCCACCCCATTCATCTGATCCTGTTTTATCAGGTATCTTCAGGACTGGCTGCAAAGCTCTCCTCTGTGGCCTAACAGGACTGCTCCTCCCTTGGGGGGTGGGGAGGCCTGACATTTTAAACCCAGTTTCTAAACAGGTAGGGGCAAAAGGATCAGTTCAAGGTTAAGATGTCCTACAAAGTACAGTTAAAAGTTTCCTCATTAACATAGTGGGGAAGGCCTGAATGAAAGTCTTTGAAAAATACCAAAAGACAAGGCATACTTTAGTTACTGCTTAGCGTAGTGCCTTTTCAATATAATTAATAGATGATTATTAAAAATTATTAGAGTCAATAAGTAAAAACAATAAATTTTCTACATACTGAACCATGTCTCTAATCAAATTTCTTTTTCTTGACTGAATTATGAATACCTTTCTGTTTTCAAAATTAAAAATGTGATGCATAACTTCAAATTGGTATTTCAAAGTAAAATCTCTAAAACATGCAAAATATAAAAGTTTACTAATATACTTTTTCAAATTAATAGTACAATCAAATTTGTATTTTATTAAATAAAAATAAAATTGAACTGCATAACAAACTTCAAATTGCCAGTAGAAACAAATTTGTATTTTATTAAATGAAATAAAATGGAACTATATAACAAACTTAAAAAAAATTGCAGTTCATTGGAGAGTAACATAGGAAGATAGACTCAATATTTTGGTAACAATGACTAAAACAGTAATGATTAAGAAAAGGAATTGAAATTTAGTTAGAGTTGATGTCAGTGTCTTTCTTTCTAAGAAATTTTATATATTTTACTTTGCTGAATGTTTGGAAGCTTATATTTAACATAAATGTATTTATTATGTCATTTGACATATAACACATTCAACTTAGGTATATAAAATAGATTCTCATATAATTATATTTACTGGTGATGTATCAAAATTCTTAAAACAATTGTCATATATCCAAAATATGCTCAAGTATACAATAGGGACATTTGCTCAACCATGTTCATAACAGCTCTATTTGTAATAGCCAGAATCTGGAAAAAAACCCCATATGTCCCTCAATGGAGAAATGAATCCAGAAATTGTGGTACATTTACACAATGGAATAATACTCAGCCATTAAAAACAAGGGAACCATGAAATTTGCAGGCAAATGGTGAGAACTAGAAAAGATCATCCTGAGTGAGGCATCCCAGAAGCAAAAAGAAACACATTGTATATACTCACTTATAAGGAGATATTAGAAATATAACATAGGATAAACATAATAAAATCTTTACACCTAAAGAAGCAAATCATGAAGGAGGACCCTGGGTAAGATGATCAATCCTCACTCAGAAAGGCATACAGGACAGACATCAGTAGAGGGAAAAAAAACAGGCAACAGGACAGGAGCCTACCACAGAGGGCCTCTGAAAGACTCTACCCAGCAGGCTATCAAAGCAGACGCTGAGACTGATAGCCAATTTGGGCAGAGTGCAGGGAGTCTTATGAAAAAAGGGGGATATAGAAAGACCTGGATGGGACAGAAGCTCCACAAGGACAGAAACAGAACCAAAAAGTCTAGGCAAAAGGGTCTTTTCTGAAACTGATACCCAACCAAGGACCATATATGAAGATAACCTAGAACCCCTGCACAGATGTAGCCCATGGCAGCTCAGTCTCCAGGTGGATTCCCTAGTAATGGGAATAAGGACTGTCTCTGACAGACAGTGGCTGGCTCTTTGATCACCTCTCCCTGAAGGGCAAGCAGCCTTGCCAGTCCACAGAGGAAGACAATGCAGCCAGTCCTGATAAGACCTGATAGGCAAGGAGAGGAGGTCCTCCCCTATTAGTGGATTTGGAGGGGGAGGGTGGAATTGGGAAGGGAGGAGGTAGGGACCTGTAGCTGGGATACAAAGTGAATAAACTGTCATTAATAAAAAAAAATTAATTAAAAACAATTGGCAAAGTAATATAATATCTAAACTTGTGTTGCCAAAAATGTAAACTGTATCATCCTATTTAAAAAAGACTTCTGTCCCAATTCTCTCACTATCTACATATGAAGTTTACAAACAGGGCAAAAGGACACACAATTATTAAATGACAACTTGTGACGTAAAAATATTTATATGACACCATACACCACATTTTCATTGAGGCAAGAGACTAAAGATTAGAAAAGAATTTTTATTGAACTATACATCTGATGTGATTCATGACAATCAGAATCTAATAAATGTATTCATAATTCCTAATTAACTATTTACATGTATGTATACAGAACTCTTTGTCACCTAACTCTCTTAGAATTTAATAATGTTAAATTTCTTCCATATTAGTTACCATAGTGCCTTCACGTTTGCACATAAAATAAATATATATGTGTGTTATAGAATATATACAGTATATAAAAACATGTATACCTAAGCACACATAATATACATACATATATACATGTATACTATTATAGATATTATATAGTTATATAATTATAGCATATTAGATTTTCATTTTAATAATAAATTATATTCTGTTTTACATAATATACAACACAAAATATATGTATATATTTAATATGTTATATATCATATGCAATAGAATATGTATAATATAACGTTTACAATGTTGCATGTGTGTATATAATATATAATATATCTAATATAGCATTATATATAATAATATATGTGTTATAATATATTAAACATATGACATCTGTATATGTTATATATAACATATACAGCAATATATATTATAAATACATGCACATACATACACATACAATATATACATTATGTCATACACATTATATGTATATCATATACTATATGTCATAAATTATATGATGATCTGCATAATGTATGGAATATAATATGTAATATGTATCTATATATGCATATTATATGTGTAGGTATGCATCTTTATATGTATGTGAATATATATAGTTTAAATGGAATTATCCTATAATGAGAAAATAATATCTTAACCAGACACCATACGCTACCAAACTACCCCAGTAAAATAACAAGCAAACAAAAAACAACCAGTAAACCAAAAACAGTACCAGGAATGAGTTTTCTCATTTTAAGCTATGTTGAAAGGGTTTACATAGTTCTCACCACCAAGTACCGCAAGTTATGTTCTTTCCTCTCAGTTAACCCCAGAACTCTATGGCTGTAGAGGAATTTTAATCCAGCAACATGAATGTTCTGGCATGGGCTAATACCTAGAGACCTTCCATGTCTACGGATCCAGGTGGAAAGCAGACGCACCATTAGTACACACCTTTAATCCCAAACGATGAAAGTAAGATTAGCTTACAGAAGAAGCAGTCATATTTGAAAGTGATGTTTATTTGAGGGCCAGGAAAAGTGATAAATCAGAGAGATACGTGAAAGAATGAATCAGAGATAAGATATGCCCAACTCACAGAAGAGACAGAAGAAGAGACTGCTTAAAACAAATCCAGGGAGAATTAATCAAGCTGAGTTGCTGCAATTCTGTTGCATTCCATTAATTTTGTGCTGTCAGTGCAGTTCAGCTTGTAGAGTTCAGAGGTCATTTTTCCAAGCAGAGCTTAGAAAGTGAGAAGCCAAGAAAAGCTGGATTGAATCAATCAGCTTGGAGAGGAGTTTGAGCCAAGAACAGTTAAGGTGAACCAGCCAGCAAAGTTCAGAAGGAACTAGAAATGGTGATCTTATTCACAGTAAGTATAGGAGGCTGAAAACATTCTAGACCTAGGTCAGCAGATGGAGGCTGGAAGTTGAAGCCTTCAAGCCTTGGGTTTGCAGAAGATTAGACTGTATGGAGGCTCAAAACTTCCAAGCTTGCATATAGGGACAGTTAGAACAGAAGAAGAAATGTTCCAGGCTCAGTCCAAGCCATGTATTTCTATAGCTTCGGTATGTCTGTCATCTCATTCTGTCATCTGAGGAATAACACACACACACACACACACACACATACACACACACACACACACACACGTATATATATTGCTACAGGTAACATTTACTTAGTTGTAGATATAGAAAATCAAGTGGGTAAGGAGTTTGAAGCTTCAACCCTATTCTCACCTAACTATGAATCTGTTTGCTACAGTAATGACTTACCTGGCAAAATATACCATTGGTTTAATACTGGCAACGAGGATCATGTAAGGGACCTATAGCTTTCTGATTGGATTTAAGGAGCACAGAAAGAGATGAAATTGATACCCAGAGCTGTTAATGGAGCCAAGGACTTGTGGCTACACAGGCCATGAGCCACATGGGAGAAACTACTAGCAGTCAGCTAAATAACATGGCATCAAAATGACTTATACTGATTTAGTGCTATATCCCTGGTGCAGTACATTTGCCAACTCTCATTAGAGAACCTGCTTCTTTCAGTAAAGTGCTGTTAACACAGAGATCCAAAACTAGACAGAGTGCAGAGAACAAGGGACTTTGTAGTGCCAGTCCCAAAAGGTATGTTATAGCACAGCCCTTTTTTTCTAAGCTCAAGAATCTTTGAAAAGAGAATGGGATCATAGTTGTGGATAACTTCAAAGCAGCCCAACAGGTAAATTTGCATATATGAACTCACAGTAGTTGCTACAACACCTGTGCAAGATCAAGTGAGACGTATCACAGTGTGGAGTGGGTATAGGATCACAACTACATCTGAGCTAAGAAGCTGTGGGAAAATGATAGCTACTGAGAGGACAGTCAGTTTTCTCTAAGGGTGAAGCCCCTAGTAGGTCAACCATGATCCAGTGGATTGCCACACACTGAAAAGTAAATGGAAATCTTAAATTTTACTTGTTGTTTTCAAGTATAAAAGAGCACATAACGTAGTGTGTGTAATGAAAGTTGTGACAGGTCTGGTTAATGTGATCAAAATGTTCAATATGGACTATTTCTAACAGGATCTCAAGGGCAGGCTGTTTGACCCCCCCCCCCAAGGGGAGGAGCAGTCTGTTAGGCCACAGAGGAGGACTTTGCAGCCAGCCCTGAAGATACCTAATAAAACAGGGTCAAATAAAAGGGGAGGAGGTCCTCCCCTATCAGTGGACTTGGAAAGGGGCAGGGAGGAGACCAGGGAGGGAGTGTGGGGTTGGGGAGGGAATGAGGGAGGGGGATACAGCTGGGACACAGAGTTAACAAAATGTAACTAAAAATAAAAATAAAAAAAAAATGTTCAATATGGAAATCTAAAAGAAATAATAAAAGAAATGAAAACATTGTTCTATAGTTCATCAAACTTCTGTAAGATTCACTGAGATATCAATTAATATTTTCCACTATTAGAAAAAGGAAAAATTATATATAATTATTAAATATTAATATTTAACATAATTATTAAAGTATTAATATATAATTAGGTAATAGTTTTATGCATCTGTATCTTGAAATTATAATTTCTTCTCAATTGTTTGTGCAGAAAGTAAAAACTCTTTTAGTTCCATCAATTTACCTTCAAATTTCATGATTTCCTTGTATTTAATTGCTGAGTGGTACTCCACTGTGTAAATGTACCATGACTTCTGTAGTCATTCTTCATTTGACGATATCAAAGCAGAAAAACGCACATGGTGTATACTCACTTATAAGTGGATATTAGCTATATAATATAGGGTAAACATGCTAAAATCTATAGTCCCAAAGAAGGTAAACAATAAGGAGGACCTGAGGGAAGAGGCTTAATCTTCATTCATAAGGCAAATGGGATGGATACCAGAAGAAGGAGAAAACAGGGAACAGGACAGGAGCCTTCCACAGAAGGCCTCTGAAAGACTCTACCCAGTAGGGTATCTAAGCAGAGGCTGAGACACAACTAAACTTTGGGGAGAGTGCAGGGAACCTAATGGAAGAAAGGGGAGATAGAAAGACCTGGAAGGGAAAGGAGCTCTACAAGGAGACCACCAGAGCCAAAATATCTGGGCTCAGAAGATCCTGAAGAAACTGATGAATCAACTAAGGACCATTCATGGAGAGGATCTAGACCCATGCTCAGATGTAGCCTATGGGCAGCTCAGTCTCCATTCAGTTTCCCTGGTAAGGGGAATAGGCACTGTCTCTCACATGGACTCGGTGACTGGCTATTTGATCCCCTCCCCATGGCTAGGTTGCCTAAATAAGCCACAGAGAAAGAGAGTCCAGACAGGCCTGGTGAGATCTAATAGGCTAGGGTCAGACAGCAAGGGGGAGGACCTCCCTTATCAGTGGACTAGCAAAGGGACATAGCAGGAAAAAAGGAAAGGAGGGTGGGACCAGGAGGAGATGAGAGAGGGGAAAACAACCAGGATACAAAATGAATTAATTTTAAATAATAATGATAATAATAATAATAATAATAATAATAAATTGTAAAAATAAAGCAAAAACTAAGAGACAATGGGAAGAATTATGGGAATGAGCACTGTGAAATGGCTTTCCTTATTCCAAATGTTGATTTTAAAAATATTTCAGTATTTCTTGAAATTTTTTGGAATAACTTATGATATTATATATGTATTTTATTTAACCTTTGTCTTGAAAGCTCAGTTGTAGAGTTATCACTTCTCATTTGTGAGTTCTTGGTCCTATCTACAGCACTGAAAATTAAATTCTTTAGATTTTAAATGTCTAATGTGGTTTAGGAAAATCAATTCAAACTAAAAATATAATTAGAACTCTAATTGCAGATCACACTAATAAAATATCATTGCTGAGTGATATATAAAGTAATTGGAGAGAATATTAAAATGATCAACTTTCAACAAAGATGTGAAGCAACACCTGGAAGTTATTAAAAAATAATTATGACCTGAGAAGAGTTGTGATTGCAACAGATAATTATTAGAAAGGATTGGAGGGGGGTGCTGGGTATTGCTCAGGGCAAGTACATTCCTGATACATGCAAGACTATGAGTCAGATTAACAGCAACCTATCATAAAGAAAAATACAAAATGATGTTATCGTATAATAAAATGACAATATGATATAAAGTGAGCCCAGGGCAAAGAGACTAGACTATCATGTACTATATAATAATTTTATAAAATTATAGTTATGAATGCACCATTAAAACCTTACAATATTTAGTTTTAAATACTGTACACAGTAACAAAAGTAAAATGAAACAAAATTAGAAAATAAAAAAATATCAAAAATAAGGTAAGAGCTACTGACTTTTTTTAAGTTAATTTTGTATCCAGCAACTTTGCTGAAGGTGTTTATCACTTGAAGAAGTTCTCTGGTAGAAATTTTATGGTCACTCATGTATACTATTATTTCATCTGCAAATAGTGATACATTGACTTCTTTTTCAATGTGTATTCCCTTGATCTTTAGTTCTACCTAGGACTTCAAGTACTGTGTTGAAGAGATATTGAGAGAGTATGCAGCCTTGCCTTGTTCCTGATTTCACTGAGATTGATTAAGTATCTCTCCATTGAGTTTGTTGCTTCTAGGCTTGCTGTATGTTATCTTCGTTCAACCATGCTTGTAGCAGCTCTATTCATAATAACCAGAAGCTTGAAACAACCTACATACCCCTCAACTGAGGAATAGATACAGAAATTTTGGTACATTTACACAATGTACCAAAATTATAAATCAGCTTTTATCAACAAGGAAATCATTAAACTTGCAGGCAAATGAAGGAAGTAGAAAAGATCATTTTGAGTGAGATAACCCAGAAACAGAAAGAAACATATGGTATATACTCACTCATAAGAGGATATTAGCCATATAATATAGGATAAACGTAATAAAATCTATACTCCTAAAGAAGCTAAACAATAAGGAAGACCCTAAGGAAGATGCTCAATCCTCATTCAGAAGGACAAATGCTATAGACATCAGAAACAGGAGAAGACAGGGAACTGGATAGGAGCCTACCACAGATGACCTATGAAAGATTTGAGATATCAAAGTTGAGGATGATAGCCAAACTTTGGGCAGAGTGCAGGGATTCTTAGGAAAGAAGGGGGAGATAGAAAGACTTGGAAGTGTCAGGAGCTCCAAAAAGAGACCAAAAGAGCCATGAAAATTGAGCCCTAGGGGCCCTGAAAAAAATTATACCCCAACCAAGGACAATGCATGGAGAGGACCTAATACCACGACTCAGGTGTAGCCCATAGACTCAGTCTCCAAGTGGGGTCCCTAGAAAGTGGAACAGAGACTTTCTCTGGCATGAACTCACTGGCAGTCTCTCTGATCACCTCCTCCTGGGTTGGGGTGCAGCTTTGCCAGCCCAGAGGAAGACAATGCAACCAGTCCTGATGAAAACTGATAGGGTAGGGTCAAATAGCAGGGGAGGAGGCCCTTCACTAGCAGTGGACTAGGTGCAGGGCATAAGGGGTGAATAGAGAGGGAAGGTGGGTTTGGGAGGAGATGAGGGAGGGAGCCACAGATGGGATACAAATTGAATAAATTGTAATAAATGATAATAATAATAATAAAAAGAAAATGTAATAGAAAAGAAAAACTAAGTTTTATAAGACCATAATGTTATCATGATTTTTATAAGTTAATACTCAGTAGTTGAAATTTTTGAAGAAATACTCAGTAGTTGAAATACTCTGTAGTTGAAATTTTTGAAGAAAAAGAATAGAATAAATATTTTGAGCCCTACATTTTGTTTTTGGACTTTAACCTTAAGTAATAATAATTCTGAAATATCCTTAGCATATTGCTTTATTGAATATACAGCAACTTTTACAGGAAAAGAGACCTTTCAAAAGTAAAATGAGATTAGTACTATTTTACTTACAACAATTTTCACTCTACAATCACAATATTGCAGAAAAACATCATATTGAAATTAATTTGGAAAACAAGTAATTCAATCACTACAGATACCTGTTGAAATTCAGTGCTATTTTAACTGCATAGTTACTCACGTGCAATATTTAGTTACATTTCAAGTTAACAATTACAGATAACAGTTTGTCTTTGTTGAATTTATTTCCCTTAATGTCAAAATAAGAAGGAATGGAATGGTGAAGTATTCTAAGGGAAGGAAGTCATGATCAGTATGTGCATACAATATCTAGGACTGAAGAAGTGGAGGTAGAACGATTGGGAGTTCAAAGACATCCTTGGCAACATCACTGTGGCCACCATGGCCTACTTGAGACCTTGTGTCAGACAAACAAGAATATTGAGAATTATTAGAAAAGAGGATAAGACAGAATTTTTGTTCACTTTTAGTACTTTTTCCCTGGAAAGTGCTTTACGGTTTTTTGAGAAAAAGGAATAAAGTTGCTCTATTAGTGCTAAATTATTGTATTTGACATATTTGCTGGAGTATTTGTATCAAATCAGTCATATTTGTCTAAAATGTAAACAAATTTAGAATATCATTATAAGCTTATATCACATAGGGTGACAAAAAAACTACACTGACCTAATTGTTCTTTGTACACCGTTATTTAAAGCTAATTTATGCTAATGACCTTTTAGGGGAGAATAAACTATATGTTATTCCACAAATGGTAATATGTACAAAAGATATGTACTGAATTATGATAATTTTGTAAAGCAAATAGAAATCCGGATCTTGTGAATTTCCTGGCATTGCTCTGAAAGTGGGTTTTTATGACACTTTCTGTTGACTCTGCTGAGGACTTTGTCCTCAGTCCACTTCACTGACCTGAAGCTGAATCTCCCAGATATTTCTACAGGCAGGATATTTCACCATACGTATGAGAATCTGGTAAGAATTAGCTAGTGAAATTCTCCAGTTCTGATGGGGGGATGCCAAAATATCTTGATAACAAAAATTAAATTCTTAGGAACTCCACAAGGAGACCAATAGAGTCAAAAATCCTGGGCCCAGGGGGTTCTGCAGAGACTAGTACTCCAACCAAGGACCTTGCATGGAGAGGACCTAGACTCCCTACACAGAGGATGCCCATAAGTTGCTCAGTTTTCAATTGGGTTTTCCCTAGTAAGTGGTACAGGGGTTGTCTCTTTCATTTATTTATGTATTTATTTATTTATGTATTTATATATTTATTTATTTATTTACATGGAACATTTTCTATTGTTTATTATTATTAGTTATATTTTATTAACTCTGTATCCCAGCTGTATCCCGCTCCCTTATTCCTTCCCAATCCCTCCTCCCTCCCTCAGCTTCTCCCTGCCCCTTTCCAAGTCCACAGATTGGGGAGGACCTCCTCCCCTTTCGTCTGGCCCTGTTTTATCAGATATCTTCAGGGCTGGCTGCGAAGTTCTCCTCTGTGGCCTTTCTTGAACTCAGTGGCCGGCTCTTTGATCATGTCTCCCTGTCAGCTGCAAACTTGCCAAGCCACAGAGGAAGAAGATGCAGCCAGCCTTGATGAGACCTGATTAAGCTAGGGTCAGACAGAAAGCGAGGAAGTCCATCATGTCATGGGACTAGGGAAAGGGCATAGAGGGAGAAGAGGTAGGGTGGCTGGAATTGAGAGGAGACAGGGAGGGACCTGCAGTGGGGATACAAAATGAATAAATTGTAATAAATAAATAAAAACTAACTAAAATTTTTTAAAAAGAAAAATGAAATTCTTGTAAATTGTGTAGTGCTGTTTCCACTTGAATACAAAGACTTATGAGTACATTTATAGCACTTTGAAAGGATGTTTTATTTATCAGTTATGCATAAATTGAAATAGAAGATGGAAACTTAACAAGAGAAGGAAGAGAAAAATCAACTAAGGACAAATGAAATAAGTCCAAGTAGGAGCGCTAACGTGGGACAGGATTAGGATATGGCACATAATACTGCTGAAGATCTGTATGGAACCAATGCTGCAACTGGAGGACTTTTGTTTTCTCAACTAGTTCATAATGTTATTTAATAAAAAGCATGCCAAAAAAGCAAAAGTAAGGATTTTTCAATTTTTATCCTTATTTTCTTCAGAAATCATATTAATTTTTGAAATTCCATTATAAATGATTAGATAGAAATGCTTTCTTGTTTAATGTCCTCGGATAATTACAAAGGGTTGGTGTAAGTAATAAAGTGTCTCTGAAGGTCAAAGACAAGAGTTTCCATGCTATTTGCACAGGTACTATAAGACTTTTCATAGGCTTCTCAGATCTTTAATGTATCCCATACTCGAAACCCTTTTTGTCAACAGTATAAGGGGAACCCTTCTTCACTGCAGGTGGGAATGTAAACTTGTACAACCACTCTGGAAATCAATCTGGTGCTTTCTCAGACAACTAGGAATAGCACTTCCTCAAGATCCAGCCATACCACTCCTAGGCATATACCCAAAAGAGGCTCAAGTACACAAAAAGGACATTTGCTCAACCATGTTTGTAGCAGCTTTATTTGTAATAGCCAGAAGCTGGAAACAACCCAGATGCCCCTCAACTGAAGAATGGATGCAGAAACTGTGGTACATCTATACAATGGAGTATTACTCAGCAATGAAAAATAAGGAAATCATGAAATTTGCAGGTAAATGGTGGGACCTGGAAAGGATCATCCTGAGTGAGTTGTCCCAGAAGCAAAAAGACACGCATGGTATATACTCACTCATATAAACATACAACATAGAATAAACCCACTAAAATCTGTACATCTAAACAAACTAAGCAAAAGAGAGGACCCTAACTAAAATATTCAATCCCCATCCTGAAAGGCAAAGAGGATGGACATCAGAAGAAAAAGAAAATAGGAAACAACCTCAGAACCTGCTACAGAGGGCCTCTGAAAGCCAGAAGAAAACAGGAAACAACCTTGAAACCTGCCACAGAGGGCCTCTGAAAGCCTCTGCAGTATAGACTGTCAAAGCAGATGCTGAGCCTGATGGCCAACTGATGGGCAGAGTGAATGGAATTTTATGTAAGAAGTGGGAAATAGTAAGAATTGGAGGGGATGGGAACTCCACAAGGATAGCAACAGAACAAGATAATTTGAACACAGGGAACTTCCCAGAGACTCATACTCCAACCAAGGACTATTCGTGGAGATAACCTAGAACCCCTGCACAGATGTAGCCCATGGCAGTTCAATGTCCAAGTGGGTTACATAGTAATGGGAAGAGGGACTGCCTCTGACATAATCTGATTGGCCTGCTCTTTGATCACCTCCCCCTGAGGGGGGAGCAGCCTTACCAGACCACAGTAGAGGACAATGCAGCCATTTTCGATGAGAACTGATAAACTAAGAACAGAAAGGAGAGGAGAACCTCCCCTCTCAGTGGACTTGGGGAGGGGCATGCATGCAGAAAGGGGAGGGAGGGTGGGATCGGGAGTGGAGAAGGGTGGGGCTTATGGGGGGATATAAAATGAATAAACTGTAAGTAATAAAAAAATAAATAAATAATAAAAAGAGAATTAATGTATATGGAAGTTCTTATGTTGTAATTGCCCTTATACTTTTAAAAATTTTTGTTTAATGTAAGAGGTAATTTGTTAAATAGTAATCCATATGATAAAATAAAATTAATAACTATATAATCATTGTTCTAGACAGAAATTAAGAATGAAACATATCGATTATTAAAAACTAGTATGTTTAAATTTAACATCTGTGTTAGAATTTCTCTACTTAACCACTGAAAGGGGAAGAAACATTTTCAGTAAATATTAATTTGGATAGCCTTATGTAAAAGAATGAATGAAAGAAAATATGTAGAAAGTATTGATTTAAAATGAATAATGAGGGCTGAAGAGATGGCTCAGCCGTTAAAGGCTAGGCTCACAACCATAAAATGAATAATGATATTGTGTACCACTCATATATATTTCAATAGACAAATCAAAATTTATATTTATTATTGATTTTACTTGCTATTGGTCATTTTCATTCATGTAAAATACAGAATAATTTTACATTATTGATTCAAATAATACTTCACTGTATTATTTCAATTAGTATATGTTAGTATATGTTAAATTACTTTAAATTAAATAAGATACAATGACATCATTTTCCGCCACTTCCTCTTTCCTCCAAGTCATTTCATATAACTTACTCTACCTTAAATTCATAGCCTGTTATTTTATTATTGTTACACACACACACAAATACAACCTCATCATTCTATTTAGTGTTTCTTTTATTTTCATTACTTCAGGGCTGACCACCTGGTATTTTATAAGCAATTAAGGGCTTCATCTCTGGAGAAAAATAATATTTTTTTGTCTCTTAGTCATCTTCAGTTTGTTGTTCTTTGTCTGGCAGTGGAGCCCTGTGAGGTTTCTCACTGCCATGTTAACATGTATCGGTGTTGTCATTTAAACAATCTTATATAGGCAGCCATTTTGTAGAGGTATCAGGGAGATAGCTTTCTTGTTTTCTAAGAGATACAATCTTTCGACAGACTTCATAGTCTTCAGCTCTGAAACTCTTTCTGCCTCATCATCTGGGATATTTCAAAAGCCTACAGAGTGGGGGTCCTAAAGTAAATGTATCAATTGCTGTCTCCTCTGTGAGGGCTCCATCTGTTGCTGTGAAAAACTCTTTGATTGATGAGAGCTCTCTTACTGAAAGTAATGTTATTGTCTTGAACTTCACACTGGCCCTTAAATCTTATCTATAAAAAGTGACATGTCAAATTTAGGTTGGAATATTGACAACTTAAATAAGTGTTATGCCATAATAGAGTGTATTATTAACATTTTAAGGGAAGGAGGGTGGAATTGGAAGGGAATAAGGGAGGATGCTACAGCTGGGATACAAAGTGAATAAACTGTAATTAATATAAAAATAAAAAGAAAATATTTAATATTAAATGATTAAAGTTATTAGTATTTTTAAATTATAGAATAAGTTATGCTATTTTTTTAGGATTTGCAAGGATATTCAAATATGTAATGTTTCAAAATATCTTTACACATATTATAAAATCAACACATATTGCCTATCTGACATTTTGGTGAGCAGAGAGATATACCCTATATCATTACATTTTTGGTATTTATGATCATTTAGACACACGGAAGTAGCTGTTCATATTGCAGCACATTATGAATGTTGCTTATTTCATCATATTACATAAAATAATAATGAAAGAGACTTGGAAAGACATATCGACAAAATAAGTAATTTCAATCATCTCGTGCCCAGAGCTAAGGTTCTGGCACTCAGGGGAGCAGCTCTGTGGAAAAAAAAAAAGATGGGCAACCTTATTCAACACTAAACACTCATCCCACACACCCCTTGACCTGTGAATGCCACTTACAAGACAATGTCTGTCTTCACAATGTTAAACATTTTACTCGGTTTGTTCTCTCAATACTTTTGAACATTTGCACATTTTTAAACTTTATTAGAATCCCAATTCTAGCAAATTCTGGAACATAATAAGCTGTAAACAGCTACTTCCAATGATATAAGTTACTAATAGAATTATAGAATTTTCTCCCATAAGTCACATCCAGTACTGCTTAATGAACAATAGAAAAATTAGACAAGTGCATCCAAGATTTAAATGATATCTTTTTTTTTTTTTCACTGAGATCTCTTAGGAGTCCAAGGCACTGTAACTGCACAAAGCATTATGGCATAGTAGACAAAAAAGCTTCTGATCAGCACACCTAATGCGTTAAGAATGTGTCGACAGGTCACCTTACACCTTAACAGTGGTTTCAATCAGGTTAATGGCTGCAACTGAAGAAACACGCTTTAAACAAAAGTTTCATTTTA
>NW_026596244.1:689587-730612 GCF_907164565.1 Psammomys obesus | reverse complement strand
ACATAAATATAGACAGAAAATGACTGAAAAGAAGAGAGATAGAGAGAATGAAGAAAAAGGCTACGACAAAGGAGAGAGGGAAAGAGAAAAGAAAGAAAGATTGAAAGATAGACATTGAAGACATCATTGATATGTTTGGAATTTAAGGGATTTCCCATGTCATAAGTCATTCTCTTCAAATAATCTAGGCCAAAGCTCAATTTCGTCATGTTGTTAGTGACTCATAAACTATGAGTAAAAATTTTATTTAAGATAGTACATATATCTTTATGTATGCATTTAGTGGGTGTATAGCAATAGTATAATCTATATACATATATATATGAATATATAAATGGAAGATGGAAAATCAGGTACTTTATTCCTAGACCCTGAAAAATACATTTCAGAACTTAGTTTAAATATTTACAGGATATACTTCAAAGTGGATGCACAGAGTGCCAGACACTATGTTCAGGCCAATCCGTGATGAGACATGGAGGGAAAAATGGCACCTCACATGACGGTGCAGAGGTCACAGTGTTCTGAGAAGCATAGGTATAAGTACTAATGAGTGGAGGATCTGGCTTTGCTCTTGCATTCCAAATGAAGGAATCTGGGGCTAGTATAAAGCTAGATAAGATTAACCAAGTGAGATTTGAAAGTGTTTGTAAAAATATACTTTGCTCCCATAAAACCAAGATTTGTGTTTTTAATAATAGTACTAATGGTCTGTGTTGTGAATTCACAAAGAAACAAGGCACTCCATACACCTTGAATGAGAGTATTAATTGCCTTGTAAATATTTTCCACAGTGATTTCCTCCCCAAATATCAGAAATCTTGCTCTGTTTTTATTATTAAGTTATCCTAAATCTTCAATAACAAAATGGAATAATAGACATTACCACTGAGAAGAAATAAAAGAAAAATGGCATTGATACGGATCAGTCAGTTACTAGGTAATTAGAATATGTTTAGGAGTAATGAATATTGTCACGGAAAATATTGAACAAAGTGTCTTCCATGAAGAACAATAACGACAAAAACTATAAGGAAATTATGAAGAGGACAAACAGCACCTCAGACTCTGGGAGAATTTTAAGTGGCTGCATAAACTCCAAATCCCTTGTATTGTACTAATGCAGAATGTCAAAGACCTTGACTCATCTGAGATTTTCTTTTTTCAGTTCAAAATATAAAAATAATCACTTTCTATAACACTCTTTTGTTTTAAATAAGCAATTAAAGAAAGCATGAACCTAAAGAATTTCAAAAAAGTATTTTGTACTAAATGAGAGAAGAATCTATTTTCAATAAGAAGAAAGAAAGATTGGTTCCTTTTAAATATTGTTGAGTCACAAATGAGGTTCGTGAATAACAAATTCATTGTAATAATGGATTTCTGTGAGCCACATGTATTATTCTTTCACTTGCATGATAATGGCTGCCATTGGGGATTCCAATCATGCTGATACATTGAAATTAAATTGTTTAGAAAAGGAAGACTTTAAAAATGATACAAGATGGCATGGGTGTTCAAGCAGATGGGTGCTGTCAGTGCAAGTAATGAAGAGCAAGAGATTCTGCTTCAACTAGGACTGAAGATAAAAACCAACAATCAAAGCTGCTTCTTATCCTCTTCAAGTACCAATAGCAAACAGATATAATCATGCATAAACACTAGAATACATAAATAGGTATAAAAGATTGAACACACATCACAAAATCATACTTCAGGCTGGAGGCAGTAAATGATTAAATTCCACTTTACAAACTTTGGGCAATCCCAGTTCTTCATGCACGAAATAACAATTGTACATTTTTGCAATAACAATTGATGGAAAAAAGTAGCCACAAATTTACAGGAAAGTTGGAAGGAGAATATGGCAGTGTCTTCAGGGAAAATTGTGTAGTAAAGTACAATCTCAAAAATAAGGAAATGAACTAAAAACAGTGCTAAAATCAGGACAAAATTTTTTATTTTCAAATAATATACATGATAAAAGACTTGATCCTAGATATCATGGATCATTCTCGTAACTCAATAACTGAAGGAAAATTTGCAACTGAAAGAAAATGACAACCACTTTGGAAATCAATCTGGAGCTTTTCAGACAATTGTCTGAAACGATCCAGCTATACCACTGCTAGGCATATACCCAAAAGATGCTTAAGTACACAATAAGGACATTTGCTCAAGCATGTTTCTAGCAGCTTTATTCGTAATAGCCAGAACCTGGAAACAACCAAGATGTCCCTCAGTTGATGAATGGCTACAGAAATTGTGGTACTTTTACACAATGGAATACTACTCAGCAATTAAAAATGAGGAAATCATGAAATTTGCAGGCAAATGGTGGGACCTGGAAAAGATCATCCTGAGTGAGGTGCCCCAGAAGCAGAAAGGCGCACATGGTATATACTCACTTATATTGACCTATAAGATAGGGTAACCATACTGAAATCTATACACTTAAAGAAGATAAACAAGAAGGAGGACCCAGGGTAAGATAATCAATCCTCACTTAGAAAGACAAATGGGATGGACATTGGATGTAGGAGAAAACAAGTAACAGGACAGGAGCCTACCGCAGAAGGCCTCTGAAAGACTCTACCTAGCAATGTATCAAAGCAGATATTAAGAAACATAACAAACCTTCGGCAGAGTGCAGGGAATCATATGAAAGAATGGAGAGTTAATGTGACCTGGAAAGGACAGGAATTCCACAAGGACCAAATATATCTCAGCACAGGGTTTTTTTATGAAACTGTTTCTCCAACCAAGGACCATGTATGGCTATAACCTAGAACTTCTGCTTGGATGTAGCCCATGGTAGCTCAGTATCCAAGTGGGTACCCTAATAAGGGAAACAGGGACTATTTCTGACATGACTCAATGGCGGGCTTTTGACCTCCTCCTCGCTCTCCCTCACTCCCCCGAGAGAGGAGCAGCTCTGTTAGGCAACAGAGGAGGACTTTGCAGCCACTTATGGGCTACATCTGAGCCAGGGATCTAAGGTCCTCTCCATATATGGTCCTTGGTTGATGCATCAGTCTCTGCAGGTCCCTATGGGCCCAGATTGTTTGGCTCTGTTTGTCTTCATGTAGAACTTCTGACCTTTCCAGTTCTTTCTATCTCCCAACAATTCTTAACTTCATATGGAAAAACTAAAATCTCAGAATAACTAAAAAAAAAAATCCTGCACAATAAAAGAACTTAGACTATGGAAGAGGGATAGGTGAGGAAGAGGAAGGGAGGCTGGGACAAAGAGGAGGTGAGGGAAGCAGATATAATGGGAGACAAAGTGAATAAATTATAAATAATAATAAAATTATGTAAAGAAAAAGAACTTGTAGAGGTACCTCCATCCCTGATCTCAATCTGTAATATAGAGCATCAGTAATAAATAACAGAATGGTATTGACATAGAAACAGCCTGGAGGATTAATGGAATAGAATCGAAGAACCACACACCTACAGACACATGATTTATGACAAAGAAGCCAAAACCATACAATGGGAAGAAGATACCATCTTCAACAAATGGTGCTGGTCTAATGTAGAAAAATGCAAGTAGATCAATTTTTATCACTCTGCACCAAACTAATGTCCAGTGGATCAAAGATCTCAATATAAAACCAGACACACTAAATCTATTAGAAGGAAGAGTATGGAAGAGCCTGGAACTCATTGGCACAGGAGAAAAATTCCTGAAAAGAATACCAACGGCTCAGGCTCTAAGATAAATAATCAATAAATAGGACTTCATGAGAAGCTTCTGTAAAGCAAAGGACACTGTCAACAGACAAAAACAACAGGCTACAGACTAGGAAAAGATTTTTACTAACCCTATAACTGATAGAGGGCTAATATCCAAAATATAAAGAGAACTCAAGAAGTTAAACATCAACAAACCAAGTAATCCAATTAAAAAATGGGGTACAGAGCTAAACACAGAATTTTCAACATAGGAATATCAAATGGCAGAGAAACAAAGAAATGCTCAATGTAGTTATAGATCCTGGAAATGCAAATTAAAACAACCCTGAGATTCCACCAAACAAGCATGGCATTAGAATGGCTAAGATCAAAAATTGAAGTGACAACACATGCTGGAGAGGATACAGAGAAAGGGGAACCCTCCAACATTGAAGGTGGGAATGTAAACTTGTACAACCACTTTGAAAATCAATCGGGTACTTTTTCAGACTATTAGAAATAATGATACCTCAAGATCCAGCTATACTATTCCTGGGCATATATCTAAAATATGCTCAAGTACACAACAAGGACATTTGCTCAACCATGTTAGTTGCAGCTTTATTTGTAACAGCCAGAATCTGGAAACAGCACAAATGTCCCTCAACTGAGGAATGGAAGCAGAAATTGTGGTACATTTACACAATGGAATGCTACTCAACAATTGAAAACAAGGGAACCATGAAATTTGCAGACAAATGGTGGGAACCAGAAAAGATCATTCTGAGTGAAGTAACCCAGAAGCACAAAGACAGGCATGGTATATACTCACGTATAAGAGTATATTAGCCATATAATATAGGATAAACATACTGCAATCTACAGACCTGAAAAAGGTAAACAACAAGGAGGACCCTAGGGAATATGCTTAATTCTCATTGAGAAGGGCAGATAGAATGGACACTTGAAGCAGTAGAGGACAGAGAACAGGACTGGAGCCTACAACAAATGTCTTCTGAAAGACTCCTCCCAGCAGAGGACAGAAGCAGATGCAGAGACTCACAGCCAAACTTTGGGCTGAGCACAGGGATATTATTGAAATAACTCCTTAGCCCAGAAGACAGTGAAATCTTGTTGCCTCAGTTTCCTGAGAGCTGTGATAGCAAACCTGCACCACCAGATGAACTTCTTTTGTAATGAAAATATTAAAATCTGCGCCCATGTATATGTGTAAATATACATACACTTGTTTGCTCAGTGTGAAAGCTGGTGACGAGTAAAACGCGGCTTCCTCAATTACTGCCCATGCCAATTTTGTGACAAAGAATCCTACTGACGCAGGGTCTCACCAAACTGACTAAACACGCCATTCAGGCCTCACAGATTTTTCTGTGTCGGCTTCACAAGTGTTGATTTTTCAGGTGCATATTACCCCAGAAAGGGGGAATCCAGCTCACATCCTCCTATTGTACTCCATGGACTTTATTGATGCATCTCCTTACTTCTCCCTAATAGCATTTTTATTTACTTTTTACCATTTCAAACATATAGCATCTTCTTGAAAGTAATCAAATGAATTTATCTGTTCTTCCTCTAGATTCCTAAAGTGATAAAGTATCAAACTGTTCTGTATATGCATATATGCAAATGTATGTGTTTACATCTCCAACTGGTCATGCGTAGGTGTTTTATTTTTATGAATACACAAGCTTACACTGCAATCATCCATTCCAGTCCAACAGTAGAAGCTCATTTGTACTTCTTTCCTTCTTTATTTATGAGTTTCAACTCATGGTGAAAAAACAAACTTTCATTATCCAAGATATATTTACATAACCATGCAATCCTTGAATAATAAAAGTGTAGTTTCAGAATTTCTAACTATGAGTCTTTGACAAACAGGCCTATTTACTAGAAAGTTCATTATTTTTAGGCTTCTTATTTTGAGGCCTGAGGATATATCATGCAAATGCTGATTAAAACTTACACAGGTTATTTTTTTCCTAGAGAAATCATAAAGGTTATGGTAATTTTTGAAATACAATTTAATAAGAATTTTTCTGCTTGTTTTTAGAATTTTCCCATCCAATATGTACTGTAAACTCATATGTTTAGTTTCAAATGACACATAATAATTTTATGTATTATTATGACATATTTTTATGCATAAAATATGCAATGATCAATCAGGGTTAAGAGACACATCCATACAGATGCTTATCACGAGTTTGTATTTTGAATATTCCAAGAATTTTCTCACCGCTGTTTTGGTAACAAAAACCATAGTAAAGATAAAACAAAGAACTAATTTTATTATGAAATACATTATCCAATAGAACAGAGTTTCTGGAATAGTATTGAAATTTGCTAAAGAATATACAAATACATGCACACTTCCTCATCTTGTGGTTTTAACATCTGGAATAGCCCAGTTTCTTTTTGGTACAATAAATATTGTATGAATTTATCTTCAAATACTTATATTATTCAAAGTTTCATTTCTGAAAATAATGTAGTTAATAAATTATAAACTGAATTATTATATATAACCTTCATTTGGAATAGTCAAATAAAATTTGACATCACAGAAAGGAAAGAGAAATATTATTTAGCAGTGCCAGAATTCACAGGGACCAGTTTTACAGTCTGTGTGAAATGAGACCCCTCCCATGCATGAATGGCTGATGTGATTCTGTGCTTCACAGAGCTGGATCATTGAACTTTTATTGTCTGAGTAAATGAAGCAAGACTATAGATATTCTTTTATCCTGTTAAATTTTATGTAAGTATTTCTCTAGTGAATAAGTCTCACTTCAAAAAGTCACGTTATCACCCATCTAGAAATATGATGTTTATATCTTATGTTCATGTATATGTAGAAAATATTATTTTAAAGTAAGTATAACTAAGTATTGATAGCATTATTTGATTACTCAAATCATACAGAAAGAGATGTCTGTCAGCGGAGGAATAGATACAGAAATTGTGGTACATTTACACATTGGAATACTATTCAGCAATCAAAAACAAGGAAATCATGAAATTTGAAGGCAAATGGTGGGATCTAGAAAAGATCATCCTGAGTCATCCTGAGTGAGGTATCCCAGAAGTAGAAAGACACACACGGTATATACTCCCTTATAAGTGGGTACTAGACCTATAAGATAAGATAAACATACTAAAATCTGCACACCTAAAGAAGATAAACAAAAAAGAGAACCTGAGGTAAGATGATCAATCCTCACTTAGAAAGACAAATGGGATGGACATTGGAAGTAGGACAAATGTCTCATTGTCAAGTATATATGATGTTCATCATTGAAGGACAAGAATTCAGTGTATTCACTTATATTCAATGAGTAAAATTTAGAGCACTCTATATTAGCTTGAGGGAAAAAAAGTTAATTTTTAATAAAAGCAGAGACATATTTTACACTATATTTGTTTTAATCAAGAATTAAAATACCAAACAATATTTTTTGTTTAAAATTAAAATATTAAAGATAAATAGAATAATGGTGTAATCACATTGTAGAAACAAGACATGACATCTTAATAATAGTATTTTCTTTAATATATGTTTGTTTTGACACAATAAAAATGATTGTAACATGTAAGAAGCTGACAATACAATAGAAGATGTCGATGATGTTACTATGTATTTAACTGAAGTATTGAGTTTGAATTTTAAATAAAAATTATTTAAATAATGAAAGTGGCTAAATCCACTGGGATTGGACTCCCTAACTCTGCATTTTGATTAACTGTGCTCATCTTTCCCCAGGAAGCTGTGAGAATAGGTGCATGGTACCCGACCTCAGGCAAGCACACGGCAGAACTGAGAATAGTATAAGCGGGCTAGTTTAAGTTATGAGCTAGTCAGAGAAGAACCTAGGTATACTGCCTAGTTATCTGTAAGAATATTTTGAGTCTCGTGAGTCATTATTCCAGGAGATTGAACTGGGAGGAAAATCTACCCCTACAGAACAAATTCCATTAATATAGTAGATATATCAAAGGTAATAAAAAAAAAGGGATTGCCTCTTAATGTATGAGTACCATAAAATAATAATATTTTGCTCAAGATAGCAATAGTTATATTCCTTTAGATGTAGCAATAAAACAATCCCTAACAACATTCTACTATAACCATAGACCAGTGTCTTACTTAGCAATGTCAAAGAAGCTTTCTCCTTAGTGTATGGGAACTAATACAGAGATGCACAACTGGACATTGTGCAGACAGTGAGAAAATTTATAAAACTCTTTCTTTCTTTTTTTAATTATCAATGCGTTTTTTATTGATTACTTTCACCTTATGTGTTAACAATACATTGCTGCTTCTTTTTTTATTTTTTTAACTTTATTTTTTATTAATTACACTTTATTTATTTTGTATCCCCCCATAAGCCCCTCCCTCCTCCCCTCCCAACCCCACCCTCCTTCCCCTTTTTGCATGCATGCCTCTCCCCAAGTCCACTGATAGGGGAGGTTCTCCTCTCCTTTCTGATCTTAGTCTATCAGTTCACATCAGGAGTGGCTGCACTGTCATCTTCTGTGGCCTGGTAAGGCTGCTCCCCCCCTCAGGGGGAGGTGATCAAAGAGCAGGCCAATCAGATTATGTCAGAGGCAGTCCCTCTTCCCATTACTAGGTAAACCACTTCGACACTGAACTGCCATGGGCTACATCTGTGCAGGGGTTCTAGGTCATCTCCATGCCTGGTACTTGGTTGGAGTATGAGTCTCTGGGAAGTTCCCTGTGTTCAAATTTTCTTGTTCTGTTGCTCTCCTTGTGGAGTTCCTGTCTTCTCCAGCTCTTACTATTTCCCACTTCTTACATGAAATTCCATTCACTCTGCCCGACAGTTGGCCATCAGGCTCAGCATCTGCTTTGATAGTCTGCAGGGCAGAGGCTTTCAGAAGCCCTCTGTGGTAGGTTCTTAGTTTGATTCCTGTTTACTTCTTCTGGCTTTCAGAGGCCCTCTGTAGCCAGTTCCTAGGTTGTTTCCTGTTTTCTTCTTCTTCTAATGTCCATCCTCTTTGCCTTTCAGGATGGGGATTGAACATTTTAGTTAGGGTCCTCTCTCAAGATCCAGCTATACCACTCCTAGGCATATATCCAAAAGAGGCTCAAGTACTCAAAAAGGACATTTGCTCAACCATGTTTGTAGCAGCTTTATTTGTAATAGCCAGAAGCTGGAAACAACCCAGATGCCCCTCAACTGAAGAATGGATGCAGAAATTGTGGTACATCTATACAATGGAATATTACTCAGCAATGAAAAATAAGGAAATCATGAAATTTGCAGGTAAATGGTGGGACCTGGAAAAGATCATCCTGAGTGAGTTGTCCCAGAAGCAAAAAGACACACACGGTATATACTCATTCATATAGATATACAACATAGGACAAACCCACTAAAATCTGTGCCTCTATAACGCTCTTTCTTAAATGTTATATCTTCACCAACCTCCACACCTCAAGGCTCAGGGACCTGCAAGGAAGAGGATGGGGCAGAAAGAAAGACTGTAAGAGCCAGTGGGGAAGGATGAAAACAAGGAAGACATAAAAGGATTGCTGCATCTCAAAACCCACAGAATCTGTGGCTGCATGAACACAGTCTATACAGGTCCAAGGCAGATAGGGTCACTGTGCTGAGAGGAGGAAGTCGACAAGAGTACCTATCTGTAACCAAAAAGTTATTTCCCACTGACAACTGCTTGTGCAAGAAAAAATAGATATTCCTGATGATATCTCCCTGGGTTTAAACCAAATTTAAGGGCAGGTCCCATGCCCAGTAGTAGAGAGGGTGGAGAGAAGGTAGGCCAGGGGTAGGTGGATGAGGAGGTGAAGGGGGAGATCAGGGAGGAGATTTTGGTGGGGAAACAATAATCAAAATATAATGTGTAAAAAAACGATTTTAAAAATAATTTATTTCTTCGGAAAGGAGGACTCTTTTTAAATAAATAAATAAATATGTAATGTAAACAAAAAAATAAACAGATTAAATATTTTAAGTATGAGGTGTTTTTTTTTTTCTACTTATTGTAAACATTTACACATTTTATTAGGTTCTCCATTAAATCCCTCCACTCAGGGCTCAGGGACCTTGTGTTAGTGAGGTAGAAATATTGTATGAACCAATGAGGGTGAAGAGCATCAGTTTATCAAGGCCTTTTAAACACAGCTGAACTGATCACTATAGGAATCCACAGGAAATGAGTCAGCATGCATTGTGTCTGCATGCGTGTGTGCCCTGTGCTCTGAGTATTTATTATAGCTCCCAATATATTTTATTTTATTTTATTTTATTTTATTTTATTTTATTTTATTTTATTTTATTTTATTTTATTTTATTTTATTTTATTTTATTTTATTCTATTCTATTCTATTCTATTCTATTCTATTCTATTCTATCTTATCTTATCTTATCTTATCTTATCTTATTTTATTTTATTTTATTTTATTGGCTGCTTAAGTATGCTCCCAGTGCACAGAGATAAAGTGGCACAAACTTCCATCCCTAATGCAGAAGTTATCGCCAACTGATAAACACTTGCAAATAGGCTGAGTGAAAACTGGTAAGATGGAGTGAAAAACATCTCTAATGGCATGCCCAGTGACCGGCAGTCAATGCTCAACACACAAAAACTCAAGGTCAATTTTGAGGTTCAAGGACACTTCACACTTTTTCTTCTATCAAGTTTATTATGTCTGTTTTCATGTATATGCTTTTGAGCCATCTGCAGTTATTTTTTAATTATTTTTTTTAATTTTATTTTATTGCATTGGTGTTTTGTCTGCATGTATGTCTGTGAGAGGGTGTAAGACCTTGGAACTACAGACAGATGTGAGCTGCCATGTGGGTGCTGGGAATTGAACCTTGGTCCTCTTGAAGAGTAGTCAATGCTCTTAACCACTGGGCCATCTTTCCAGCCCCTACAGTTAATTTTTGTGCAGGGTAAAAATATGGATCTACATTGATACTTCTGCATACAGCATCCAGTTTGAGCAATACCATTTGTTCAAGATGCTGTCCTTTTTCCAATGTGTACTTCTGGTTTCTTTATCAAAATTCAGGTGTCCATAGGTGTGCGGATTTGTATTTGGACCTTTAATTAGATTCCATTGATCAATGTGTCTGGTTTTGAACAATACAATGCTATTTTTTATTACTAAAGCTCTGGAAGTACAATTTGATATTGGGAATGACGATATCTATAGCAGTTCTTTTATTATTCAGAATTGTTGTAGGTATTCTCTCTCCCCACTTTCCTTGTGTGTGTGTCTGTCTGTAGCTGTATGCATGCATGTGTGTGTATGTATGTATTTCTATATGCAGCTGAAAACTGTACTTTTACTTTGAAAATTTGTGAGGAATTATGTTGGAATTTTGACAAGGATTGCATTGAATATGGAGATTGCTTTCGGTAAGATGGCCATTTTTGATATATTACTCCTCCGGGTCCATGATCATGGAAGATCCTTCCATCTTCTGATATGTGTGTGTTTATATATGAATATATGTTTCTCCCCATTTCTTCTAAATATCTGAACAGTTTTATTATGAAGTTGATTTTTTAATATATTAAAATGGCTACATCATCTTGCTTCTTGAGTTTATTTTCTTTGAATACAATTTTCCATCCTTTTACCTTGAGCTGATAGCTATCCTTAATTTTAAGGTACGTTTCTTTGAAACAACAGAAAAAGAAGATTCTGTATTAAAGTTGAACATGCTAGTATCCCTATTTGTATGGGTGAGCTGAAACCATTGATGCTAAGAGTTTGTTTTTGATGTTAACCATTCTGATGGGTGTGAGATGAAATCTCAGCGTCATTAATAATTGCATTTACATGATGACTAAGGACTTTGGTTATTTCATCAAGTGTTTCTCTGCCATTCAGTATTCCTCTGTTGAAAATTCTCTGTTTAGTTCTGTACCCCATTTTTTAATTGGATTATTTGGCTTGTGGTGTTTAATTTCTTGGGTTCTTCATATATTCTGGATATTAGCCCTCTGTCAGATGTAATGGAACTAGAAAAGATCATCCTGAGTAAGGCAACCCAGAAGCAGAAAGACACACAGGGTATATACTCACTTACAAGTAGATATCAGCCATATAATATAGGATAAACATACTAAAATCTACAGACCTAAGGAAGCTAAACAACAAGAAAGACCCTAGGGGAAAAAAAACAAACAAACAAAGAAAAAAAAAAACAACAACACTTATTTCTCATTCAGAAGGAAAAACAGATAGACTTCTGAAGTGGTAGAAGAAAGGGAACAGGATGGGAGCCTACCGCAGATGTCCTCTAAAATATGCCCCCAGCAAAGGATTGAAGGAGATGCAGAAACTCACACCCAAACTTTGGACAGAGGACAAAGAGTGTTATGGAAGATGGGGTAAATGGAAGGACCAGGAAAGGTCAGGAGCCACACAAGGATACCAACACAGCCTTAAAAAAAAAAAGCTGGTGGACACAGAGGGGACTGCAGACACAGATACATCAACCAAAGACCATGCATAGAGAGGACGTAGAATTCCTGCTCAGATGTAGATTATACACAGCTCAGTCTCCTTGTTGGTTCCCTAGTCATAGAAGAAAATATGGTCTCTGACATGAACTTGGTTGTCTGCGCCTTTATCACTTCTCCCTAGTGGGGCAACCTAGCCAGCCCACGTAAAAAGACATCCAGACAGTCCTGATAGGACCTGATAGGTTAGTGTCAGACGATAGAGGAAGAGGACTTCCCCTATCTGTGGAATAGGGAAGAGGGACTGGGGAGGTAGGGAAGGTGGGACTAGAAGGAGATGAGGGAGGGGTCTACCACTGGGATACAAAGTGAATACATTGTAAATTATTATTATGATTATTATAATTATTATTTTGTTGTTGCAGTGTGAATTTTTAGTTGGCTTGTCTGTGTTTATATTTATTACTTATGTTTTCTTGGGCGTGGTTAATCTCATTGTATTTATATTATTCTTCTAGCAGCTTTAGAGCTTGATTTTTACATACAATCTGTTTAAATCTGGACTTTCTGTGGAATACCTTTTTCCATTTATTGTGATTGCATTTTTTTTTTTTTTTTTTGCTTTGTACATTAATCTGGATTGTCATCTCTGTACTCATAGTTCGCAGAATGTCTGTTGAGGCCCTTCTGGTTTTAGAATCTTCATATAAAATCCAATATTATTTTAATAAGTCTAACAACAATATAATATTTATGCATATCTATATAGTGGTATCATTTCTTTGAAGTTTTTAATATTCTTTCTTTGTTACATAACTTTATTGTTTTGTTTATTATATGTCATTAAGATTTCTTAATAGTCCAATTTGGCATTTTCAATGCAATCTGTAGCTTGATAGGTATCTCCTTCTTTAGTTAGGGACATTTTCCCCCTTTTTATTTGTTGTAAAGACTTTCTTTGCCTTTTTCATTCTCTATTCCTGTTATTTTCAGATTTTTTTCCTTGTATCCAAGAGTTTTTAGGATGTTATCTGCATGAATTTTTAATTTTTTTAATTTTTCATTAACAGAAATTTCCATTTCTTCATTAACTTCGATGTATGAGATTCTCTCTTTCATCTCTACATTCTGTTGATGTGGCTTGCCTCTGTGCTTCCGGCTTAATTTCCTAAATTTTTCATTCCCAGTTTTCCCTCAATATGGCTTTTCCTTTTTTATTCTATTTTTCCTTTCATGTCTTAAACAATTGTCCATATTTCATTCCTTGATATTATTAATGGATTTATCCACATCCTTTTAAAAGACTTTAGACAAACTCAAAATACAAGTTGGGTTTCTTTTTTATTTTTATTTTTTAATGTGGTAGGATTGCTGTGATCTGGAAGAGCCATATATTTCTTAGATGTTATTGATTTTTTTTTATACTTATGTCTACTTCTCTGGGTTTAGAACAATTGCCCTGCTTGGTGCAGATATCTGGTCTGGTCTTGTAATTGTTGTGTGATCTCTTTTGCCATTTATGTTCTTAATGAGAATGTAATGGATGTGGGTTGTCTAGAATGGAATGCCTCTTTAATCCTGCCAGGTGTAGCCACCGATTGTTCTAGGCAGAAAGGGTTTCTGAGTATTGGATGCTGACAATAAGTAACAGGGGTTGACTAGAAGAAGGGTATGAGATGGTACACAGGAGGGAGAAAAGCTGGTTTTGATATCAGGATCTTTATGGACTCCTGGGAATGTGGTGGAGACATGGAGAGGCCACAGCGGGTGGTCTTCTGCAGAGATGGGCTAAGACTATGTGGCTAGAATTTCAGGACAGAGCAAGAGTTAAGATCTCCAACTGACTCTCTGGCAGCTGTGGACTTTCCACAAAACCTCACAAGATTTTATTTAAAACATATTTAATATTTTCTAATTCACTAAAAGATTGGTTAAGGTAATTTATTTTGGAACTACTTTCACTTGACAGTGCTCAATGTTTACATGACTTTTATAACAGCCAAAATTAAATGCAGTGTCTGAGTTTTTGCCAAAGGACAATGGATTTTAGAGAGCTTTCAGCACAGTTCTGAAAACGGCTTACATGAAAGAAGTGCTGAAACCCTGCCTATTTCGCTTGCCAAAACTTGTTGTGAGTGTTACATTCCATGGAGCCATCTTGCCTTGCCAGTCTCTCACTAGAGCTTTATAGGTCAACCTAGCATGATTCCATGGAGCAGACAACATTGAACATGATTGTATATTTCATGAGTCACCCCTTGTCCTGACTTTTGTCAGGGCACCTCAGAAGACACAGCCAGTGTCAGCAGATTTGACACAGTCCCTTAAAAGCTTCATTTTGCTTGACTTTTTACTTCACACACCTGGGACTTTTACTAGTTTTATTATGTCCTTTGTCCCATTACATTCCTTCTTTATTTCTAAATCATTTCTGATTTTATAATATAATTATATCATCCCCACCATTCCCTCTAAGCCCTCTCATACACCTTTCTTTGTTCCCTTCCAAATTCATGGCCTATTTTCTCTCATTAACTGTTGCTATATAGTTATATGTTAAAGTATATGTTACCGACACGTGTGTGTACCCATGCATATTTCTACATAAAACTCTTTAGTATACTGTTGGTTGTATGCATGTATTCAGAGCTAATCATTTGGTATTTGGTTATCTTGTAATGAGCAAGACTATTACTCATGCTTTCAGTGTTCTTATATATTTGTAGTTTTTTTTTTTTTTAAGAGAAATGTGAAAAGGTCTAAGATATTACACCAAGATAAAATACCAGTTATGGAACCTGAAATTTTAAACTTTGTGGCTGAATACTGAGGAAAAAAGGAAGTAGATGCAAGCATACAAACCAAACCAAAACATTAGTTTGTCACTTATAAATTAGTGTTTGTATAAAATCTGAGTTAGTAAATTATTGTAGAATATTGACCCCTGTGTGTCCTTTACTCCGACTTGTTGGTATCTCTCTGAATATATTTTACTAAATCTACTTCAAAGGAATGTTATCTCATTGACTCCTTTGAAAAACGTAATTTAAACAATGTTATGGTATTTTAATTTTATTCATTTAACTAAAATCATTATCAGGTGGTTTGGGACACATGAACATGTAAATATATAGATATTCAAGCCGTACTTTCAAAGATAGAATGGTTTGTTCTAGTAAACCATATCAATTTAGAATCTGCCTGAGACCAATATTGTAACATTTTATTTTTATACATAATTTGGTTCTATGGGAAATCAGCTCAAGTAAATGAATTTATATGAAATTAAATATATACATATATATATATAATCTGTGTATATGTATGTTTATATATAACTAAAAACTTTCTTATTTTGTAAGATTGTTTTAGTTATTTTTGCTTTTTGTTTGTTTGTTTAACGTATTTAACAGACTTGAATGTGGACTGTTTAATGAGTAATGTGACAACTGTCTTAGTAAGTAATATGTTGATATTACTGTAAAATCTGTTTTTAACCTTTCCTAATTTCATTTTATTTATATATTTATGTATTACAATTTATTCACTTTGTATTCCTGCTGCAAATATCTCCCTTGTCTCCTCCCAATTCCAGCCACACTCCCTCTTCTTCCCCTATGCCCTTTCCCTAATCCCTTGATAGGGGAGGATTCCCTCCTCTTCAAACTGACCCTAGCTTATCAGGTTTCATCAAGGCTGGATATATCATCTTCCTCTGTGGCCTGGCAAGGCTGCACCCTCCAGGGGGTCATGAACAAAGAACCATCCACTGAGTTCAAGTCAGAGACAGGCCCTGTACCCCTTACTATGGAATCCACTTGGAAACTGAGCAACCAATGGGCTTCCTGTGAACAGGGGTTCTAGGTCCTCTACATGCATGGTCCTTAGTTGGAGGATGGTCTCTACAGGGCCCCCTGAGCCAAAGTGTTTTGGCTCTGTTGTACTCCTTGTGGAGTTCCTGTCCCCTCCAGGTCTTTCTATCTCCCTCTTCTTCCATAAGGATTCTGGCAGTCTGCCCAAAGTTTGACTATGAATCTCAGTATCTGCTTCTCTACCCTTGTGGGTAGTCTTTCAGAGGTCCTCTGTAGAAGGCTCCTGTCCTGTTACTTGTCTTCTCCTACCTCTAATGTCTACCTGGTTTTCCCCTTCTGAGTGAGGATTAAGCATCTTCCCTAGGGTCCTCCTAGTTGTTTAGCTTCTTTAAGGCTATAGATTTTAGTATGTTTGTCCTAAATTATATGGCTAATATCCACTTATAAGTGAGCATATATATCATATGTGTCTTTCTGTTTCTGGGTTACCTCACTCAAGATGATCTTTTCTAGTTCCCACCATTTGCCTGCAAATTTCATGATTTCCTTGTTTTTAACTGCTGAGTAGTATTCCATTATGTAAATATACAACATTTTCTGAATCCATTCCTCCGTTGAGGGACACTTAGGTTGTTTCCAGACTCTGGCTATTATGAATAGAGCTGCAATGAACATGGTTGAGCAAATATCCTTTCTGAATTGGGTACATGCCTAGGGGTTGTATAGCTGGATCTTGGGTTAGCACTATTCCTAATTTTCTGAGGAAGTGCCAGATTGATTTCCAAAGTGGTTGTACAAGGTTACATTCCCACCAGCAATGGAGGAGAGTTCTGCTTTCTCCACATTCTCTGAAGCATGCATTATCCCTGAGTTTTTGATCTTAGCCATTTTGATGGGTGTAAGGTGAAATATCAGGGTTTTTTTTGATTTGTGTTTCCCTGATGACTAAGGAAGGATGTTGAACATTTAAGTGTTTCTCTGCCACTCGATATTCCTCTGTTGTGAATTCTCTGTGTAGCTCTGTCCCCCATTTTTAATTGGATTACTTGGTTTGCTGGTGTTTAACTTCTTAGGTTCCTTATATATTCTAGATATTAGCCCTCTGTCAGATATAAGGTTGGTGAAGATCTTTAGCTAGTCTGACTTCAGTGTCCTTTACTTTACAGAAGATTTTCAGTTTCATGAGGTCCCATTTATTGATTGTTGATCTTAGAGCCTGTGCTGTTGGTGTTCTTTTAGGGAAGTTGTCTCCTGTGCCAATGAAGTCAAGGCTCTTCCCCACTTTTTCTTCTAATAGATTTAGTGTGCCTGGTTATATGTTGAGTTTTTGATCCACTTGGGATTTAACTTTGTTCAGGGTTGTAAATATGGGTCTATTTGCATTTTTCTATATAGACATCCATTCAGACCAGCACCATTTTTTGAAGATGTTGTCTTTTTTCCATTGTATGGTCTTGGCTTCTTTGTCAAATATTAAGTTTCCATAAATGTGTGGGTTCATTTCTGAGTCTTTGATTCCATTCCATTGGTCCACTAGTCTGTTGACTTCTTATTTTAATTTAGATAATATACATTTTTAAGTTATAGAATTTAAGCTAATAAAATTGAAAGAAACTTGATTATGAGTTGAAAAATATTTTCAATTGTTTGTAAAAGCAATTTATTGTCTTGTGAATTATTTGACATTAATTTGAAACAGGTTTTAGTATCTCTCTCTATATATAAGTAGATATGTTTATAGATATGTATATATGTACATGGATAGATAGATAGATAGATAGATAGATGATACATTGATGATAGTGCTGTGTGAATTTACTTTTTATAAAAGATCCAAAGAAACAAGATTCCCTTGCAGTAAATTTAGTAAAAAAAAATCTTCCTAACCCAGCTAAATTTCTTACAGAAATTTTAACCTAGTAACATGGCCTGTTAGGGTTGATCTGCTGCTGTTATGTATTCAAGTGTTAATTGCTTGCCCCTCAAGATATTTACAACCAAATTTTCACATATCCAAAATGACCCAGTATTATCTTTACCTTCCAAATTATCCCCATGGCAAATGAATTTGCCTAGAGCATGGACTGGGCAGAACAGAGGTAGGTAAAGAGAGGTTTGTGAATTTGGGAGTGGGAGAAGGACCTTGAGGAAGAGAGAGGAAGAAGGAGAAGGGAGCAGGTCACCATGGGTTAGTGTGAGCTAGAAGCAAGTGACTGGGAAGAGCTTGCTGTAAGCAGTGACATGATGGAGAAAAGCAGCCCAAATGGAAAACATGTGCAAGTATTAATGGGAGAATTTGTGGGAAGCAGGCAAGATAGCTGAGAGAGTTAATATCAACCCAGCCCCAATGCATTAAGGCTTATTAATAATCTAAAAGTTTTCTTTGACTATTTTTGTAATAGTGAGTTAAGGAATAAGTCTTGAATTAATAACTGACATTAATTAATAATTAATAATTCCTTTCACATATGCCTTTATAATAATATGAATCAATATTTAATATAAATAATCATTCAATAATGGCTATCCTGACAAGGGATCACATTTAAAGACCTAGGTCTGTGTGATCCAGCTGGAATACAAACATTCCATTAGTACATACCTTTAATCCCTCTGGTTGGAATACACACCCTTAGCTTCTCTGGCTGGGATACAGACATGGCATACTTTTAATCCCTCTGGCGGGAATTTAGCAGACACCTTTAATACCCAAAAAAAATGACACCAAATAAAGTGACAAATAAAAGATTTGACAGAATGGGTCAGGGATAGGATATGGGCCACTCTTAGGAGAACAAACAGGAAAGAGAAATTACTTGAGAGCAGTTGTGGCAGAGGGAAAGCCAGGGAGTTCTTCAAGACAGTATAGGAGAGTTCAGGACTACAATACAATTTGTGCAGGTTTGTGCAGTTCATCTGAGTGCAGTTGAGTTCATCCAGGTCATTTTGTGGAGTGTAGAGGCAGTTTTTCCAAACAAAGAAATTCATTGAGAAGCAGACAGAAGCCAATGTGAATCAGTCAGCAGGGAATGAAGTTTTTAGCCAGAACAGTTGAATTGAACCAGTCAGCTAGAATTCAGAAAGAATTAGAAAGGATGATCTTTTTCAGTATATGTCTCAAAGACTGAATACATTCTAGGCCTAGGTTATCAGATGAAAGCTGGAAGCTGAAGCCTTAGAGGTCCAGGCTTACAGAAGATTAGACTGTATGGAGATTGGAAGTTTCCAGGCTTAGGCCTGGGGATAGTTTGATAGAAATGCTCTGGGCTGAGCCCAAGCCACATATTTGTCAAGCTTGGGTACAGCGCTCATCTCATCCTCTCAAATTAGGAAATAAAACCAACTTTTACACATACATAAACACTAACTTATAAAGGACAAACTAATGTTTTGGGTTTATTTGTTTTTACCCTTTTTTTTTCTTCAATATTAAACAAGAAGCTAAAATTTTAGGCTCCTTTAAAATATTTATATACTAAATAAATATATGTCATATTTATTATGTATATAGAGAAGTACTTTATATGTACTTTATATAAAAACTTGTATTTTTAATTATACCTACAATTTGAGTATTAATTATAATATATTGCAACAGAATGGATTAAAACAACTTGGACCCCCAACTAAAAACCATATCATCCAGGACCAATCCCAAGTTATCCTTTTATCTCTTTATTTCGTATACATAGGTAGGCTATCCCTCTCTATGTAGATAATAAGAACTTCCGCAGCATCAGTTGTCAGATGTTTAAACATTGTTGGTGAGAGAGGGCCTCAGTAAGCATCTTTTCACAACAATCATAATGTACACAGCTTTAGTCCTATAATAATGGTATATAATCTGGTTGGTAGTATGAGCTTACAAAATTTTAGATTTCATAAAGCCTCAAAATGTCTTACATTTTTAGCATTAATTATATTTAATTAAATCCAATAATTTTGCAAACAAGGTATCTAAATGTCATTAAATATTCATAAATGGAGCAAAAATACTTTCCCCTAATATTCCAGGGTATTAAATTGCACATGTTTTTATCTTATTTCTGGCTTCTTGTTTTCTTCAGCAGGCTTTGCAAATGTAGCCCAGGGATCTTAGGAATGTGTTTTCTCTGCCTTCTGTTTGCTGGAGATGAAGTACCACTCCCGTACTTTGGTAAACCAGAATAAGCTATGGAGCATTCCATTACATTGCTTTCTGATAAGAATGATAGCCAGTTTTACTAAATATTTCCCTAAACTTATAAAATGTAATTTGCAAAATATTTTCTAAATATTCTCCTAAACTTATAAATGTAGTTTATTTAAATGTATTTCTGTCATCATTTTCTAGTAGTTAAAAAAAGGATGAAAGCTTTGTATATTTATCAAAGTTATTAAAATACTAACACTGAAAATACACTTAAAATGTAAATTTTTCTGAAGCAAATTCAGTTCTACAAGTTAATTCATTGAAATGAATGACTTTTAAAAATTCCCATGTTCTCAAAATGAATCAGTGAATAACTGCTTTGCCACAACCATACCCCCTTGGCATTATGTGCATATGAAGGGGTCCTCATTTTTTCAAGACTTCTGGTCTCCAAAAGGAAACAAAAAGGCAGCACGTAGAAATAGCTATTGTTGTAGTTAGTAAAACACATTTTCTCTTGAACTACATATGAAGGCTTTGGAGGGAGGAACAATACTAGAAATTTAGGGCACAGCCATAATGACCATTGTAGCCAAGGCTACCATGGAACTTACTATATGGATCAAGCCAGCCTCAAATTAAGGGTAATCATTTGACCCCAACATCCTAAATGGTAAAATTATAAACACATGCCACAATATCCCATAATGAATACATTTTCCTTTGTTTCCAAAATAAATGCATGGTTATCTTCTTGACATTCAGGCTTCCCCAGCATTCCTTGCTTACCAAAGGTGCTTTGGGTTCCTCAGCATAATACTCTTAAAATATCCTCGTTTCATTTTCACTTTTGCCAATGTTTGTTTGTTTGTTGTTGTTTTTCAACAAAAGCTCTTTTATTTAACTACAGCGGTTGTTGAAACACCACATACATATCCACACCAAACTGCTAAATAAAAAGTTGGCATTTGTTCCTTTGCATAGAAATAGTCTTTCTCATAAGCCTTTTGACATCTGTTACAATCTTCTTTTTAATCTCTTTCTTTTTGAGAATTGTGTTTCTCTCCTCCTCCATTCTCTCTCTTTCTTTCTTTCTCTCTCATGTGTATGTGTGTATGTGTGTGTTGTGTTTGAGAAACGGTAGCCCACAATGCTCAAAAGTTCACTATAGAACCCAGAATTACCTTAAAACCTCAATCTCTGTGCCTCAGGTTCTTGAGGACTGGGATTACAAGCTTGGCCAGCCATGAAAAGGTATTATTTCCTCTATTTCTGTAAAATCATTATAAAAATACAACCTACTTCATAATTTTTTTTTTATTTTCGAAGCCATGAACAATCTATACTAGTATGAAACACTGAGCCCATGTGGTTAGCTGCACAAGACCCACACAATAATGTGCTCATCATCATTTAATTGTAGATAAGAGAGGGTTTCCTGAGGAACATTCTCCCCGAGCATCTATGATTGCTGAGGAAGCGAGACTCACTTTCTTCATTGGTAGAACCAATGTAAAGTTTCCTGTGCTAATGCTAACTATGTCACTTAAGATTAATAAGTCAGAAATTTTGTATACATACATACATATGTACTCTATATTAGGAGGGGAAAATGACATCATCAGGGGTACGAGAGGGACAATAATTATTAAAAATTGAAAATAACTTGAATATATTATATACATGTTAAAGAAGGAAACAAAAATTCAAAGAAACATTTTTTTTAATTTATTTTCAATTTTTTTCATAATTACAGTTTATTCACTTTGTATTCCAGCTGTAGCACCCCCCTCAATCCTTCCAACTCCACCTTCCCTCCCTTTTCTCCTCCTATGACCCTCCCACAGTCCACTGACAGGGGAGGTCCTCCTGCCTTCCCATCTGAACCTAGTCTATCAAGTCTCATCAGGGCTGACTGCAGTGTCTTCCTTTGTGGCCTGGCAAGGCTGTTCCCCTACCAGGGGCAGGTGATCAAAGAGCTAGCTACTGAGTTCATGCCAGAGATAGTCCCTGTTCTCCTGGGCTACATTTGTGCAGGGGTTCTAGGTTGTCTCCATGAATTGTCCTTGATTGGAGTATCGGTTTCAGAAAAGACCCCTGTGCCCAGATTTTTTGGTTCTGTTGATCTTTTTGAGCTCCTGTACCCCCAAGATTTTCTATCTCTCCCTTCTTTCATAAGATTCCCTGTACTCTATATAAAATTTGGCTATGAATCTCAGCCTTTGCTTTGATACCCTGCTGGGTAGAGTCTTTCAGAGTCCCTCTGTGGTAAGCTCCTGTCCTGTTCCCTGTTTTCTCCCTCTTCCAATGTCCATCCTATTTGCCTTTTTGAATGAGGATTGAGCCTCTTATCCAGGGTCTTCCTTCTTAATTAGCTTCTTATTTTTTTAAAAAAAATCTTGCCAGGCCACAGTGGAAGATAATGAAGCCAGTCCTGATGAGACCTGATAAGCTAGTGTCAGAGGGGTTACAGCTGGGATACAAAGGGAATAAACTATAATTCATATAAAAAATTAAAAAAAAAACATTAAAAAAATCTAATCCTAGTGACACAGCATACCATGCTCATAGAAGAGCATGGCATATTTAAACGTACCTCAGTTTCCAAGTTCATATCTTATTGAGTAAAATATGAAGAAAAAAAATTTTTAAAGCCTAGTAAGTAGGTTTGTAATCTGGTTGCAACTCCCAAGTTGGCCAATTGGACTTCTCTATGAAACAGGGCCCAAGAGGCTTAAATGTTGAATGTTACCACATTCCTTCTCAGAGAGCAATTACTTCACTAACCTCCCATAAGTCTCAGTATATGAAAAGTCTATTTTGTTGTGGATTATGTGTGTTCCTTAAATTCCTAGTATTGTTCCTCCAAAGCTCTCATATGCAGTTCAAGAGAATTTTTTTTTTAACTGCAACAAACATTCAAATAATACACGAACCAGGCACAGTGCATGAGCTGCCTGAAATTTGTAAGAATGAAAATATTGTCAAGCTGTATGGTGTAATACTGCTAACAATTAGTGTGTTTCAACAGTTTATTAATTTAAGTCTTAACAACATTGAATGTGTTTGGCACTACCAATTGCTGGACTCTTCCCTGGGGAAGGCCACCTTTCCTGCTCCAACTTCCCTCAGTTCCCTACAGTTCTCTGCGTAGTGTTGAGATCTCATGAGAAATTTTGTTCACTTGGTCATATCCACCAGTTTTGTTCAGTGCCAATTGGTCAGTGCTGAAAATGGACCTATGAGTAAGATTTGTACTGAACAAGTTAAATTGAAATATATATATATATATATATTTCATGCAATAAAATATTGCATATAATAATAATAAGTGAATTATGATGCCATGTATTTGAAGCAGAGGAGGAAAGGTTATATATGATGGTTTAGAGAGGAGAAAAAAGGGAATAAACTGTAATTAAATTATAATCTCAGAAATAAAATAAAAATTAGGAAATGCATGAAAAAGCTAACTTAGAACCGTTAACTTGGTTCTCTAATTTAAATAGTACAAAATTAATTTAAGGTAAGGTTTCGGAATTTCTTGTTCCTCACATTCTTAAAGGTCATATCTTACTTCACTGTATCTTAGCCATCAGTAGTCACAGTTATGAGATGAGTTATGAACTCCCAAATTCCTACATTAGTATTATCAATTCTGGTATTTCTAAAGGTGATCTTACTTGGACAGAAAGTTTCTATAGCTAAAGTTTGTAAGGATGTAGTCAAAGTGTATTGCAGTAGGACAATAAAGCAATGACTGGTGTCCTTATATAAAGGGCTCTGTGAACACTGGAATGCTTGGGGTATGGGAACATGTTAGAATTCTGTATCAGAGTCATTCTTGCCATCATAAGCCAAGGATTGACTAGAATCTTGATGGCTCTTCATGGAAAGGGCCAATAAGAACTTCACAGACAGCCTGTGTCGAGAATTATAAAAAGATCATTACCCTCAATTTTTCTAGACATCGCAAAAAATGCTTCTATAGAGTTTTAATTTAGTTAGAGAAAAGTAATGATTTCCCATTTCACAGATGATCATTTACCATAGAAAATACATACCATAGATACAGTTTTGTGTGACTCTCTGATAGGAAAATCCTACTATAATTTTCAACAGATTTACTGTAATCATTCCAAAACAAGTTAAAATTTAATTTTAAATTACAAAAATTAATATTAAAGTTAAAATTTAAGTTTTAAAAATTTCACAGAAATGTTTAGCCATCACATAATCTAATATTTTTAACAAGTTTACTTTCTTTGTCAAAGAAGCCCCACCTACTTTTTTCATGAGTCCCTATCTCTAAAATTTAGGTAGCCACCATATTATTTTCGGTTGGGCATTTATCTATTTGTTAACAATTTTGTGTGTGTGTGTGTGTGTGTGTATTCACAAAATGTGTTAACTTTGGTCTTAAAATGTTATAGTAACAGACTTTAAAATTAGTCAGTGTTGTACAAAACAAGAATTTCTCTGCTTTACCTGTGTGGTTTTTGTAGACGTAGTGCAATTATTTTTCACTATATATTAGATGGTAAGCATTTGATTGTTTTTTTCTTTTTTTTTAATTTTTAAATTTTTTTAATTTTTTTTTAAGTTTTATTTTTCTCATTAGTTACATTTTGTTAATTCTGTATCCCAGCTGTATCCCCCATTTCCTCCCCAGTCCCACCCTCCCTCCCTCATTTCCCTCCCTGCCCCTTTCCAAGTCCACTGATAGGGGAGGACCTCCTCCCCTTTCATATGACTACGTTTTGTCAGGTATTTTCAGGACTGGCTGCAAAGTCCTCCTCTGTGGCCTAACAGTACTGCTCCTCCCTTGGGAGGTGGAGAGGTCAAAGAGTCAGTCATTGAGTTCCTGTTAGAAATAGTCCTTGTTCCCCTTACTATGGGAAACCAATTGATTACTGAGCTATCACGGGTCACATCTGAGCAGAGGTTCTAGGTTTTATCCTCTCATGGTCTTTGGTTGAGTGTCCATCTCAGAAAAGACCCTGTGCCCAGATATGTTTGGTCCTTGTGGAGCTCCTATCCTTTCCACATCAAACTCCCCTTCTTTCATATGATTCCCTGCACTCTGCCGAGGGTTTGGTTATGAGTCTTAGTATCTACTTTGAAACACTGCTAGGTAGAGTCTTTCAGATGCCTTCTGTGGTAGACTCCTGTCATACGTTCCATGCACACCCCATTTGTCTTTCTAAGTGAGGATTGATCATCTTACCCTGTGTCTGCTTTCTTGATTATCTTCTTTAGGTGTGTAGATTTCATTATGTTTATCATATCTTGTAGGTCTATATAAGCGAGTATATGCCATGTTTGTCTTTCTCCTTCTGGGATACTTCACTCAGAATGATGTTCTCTAGATCCCACCATTTGCCTGCAAATTTCATGATTTCCTCTTTTTTGATTGCTGAGTAGTATTCCATTGTGTAAAAATACCACAATTTCTGTACCCATTCCTCCATTGACAGACATCTGGTTTGTTTCCAGGTTATGGCTATTACAAATAAAGCTGCTACAAACATGGTTGAGCAAATGTCCTTATTGTGTACTTGAGCAAATTTTGGGTATATGCCTACAGTGGTATAGCTGGGTCTTGAGGAAGCACTATTTCTAGTTGTCTGAGAAAGCGCCAGATTGATTTCCAAAGTGGTTGTACCAGTTTACATTCCCACCAGCAATGGAGGAGGGTTCCCCTTTCTCCACAACCTCTCCAGCATGTGTAGTCACTTAAGTTTTTCATCTTGGCCATTCTGATGGGTGTAAGGTGAAATCTCAGGGTCGTTTTGATTTGCATTTCCCTAATGGCTAATGAGGTTGAGCATTTCTTTAAGTGTTTCTCTGCCATTCTATATTCCTCTACAGAGAATTCTCTGTTTAGCTCTGCTCCCCATTTTTTAATTGGATTATTTGGTTTGTTGCTTTTCAGCTTCTTTAGTTCTTTGTATATACTGGATATTAGCCCTCTGTCAGATAAAGGGTTGGTGAAGATTCTTTCCCAATCTGTGGGCAGTCGTTTTGTTTTGATGATGGTGTCCTTTGCTTTACAGAAGCTTTTCAGTTTCATGAGGTCCCATTTATTGATTGTTGCTCTTAAAGCCTGTGCTGTTGGAATTCTGTTCAGGAAGTTGTCTCCTGTGCCAATGAGTTCTAGGCTGTTCCCCACTTTTTCTTCTAACAGATTTAGTGTATCTGGTTTTATGTTGAGGTCTTTGATCCACTTAGACTTTAGTTTTGTGCAGGGTGATAAATGTGGATCTATTTTCATTTTTCTGCATGTAGACATCCAATTAGACCAGCACCATCTGTTGAAGATGGTATCTTTTTTCCATTGAATGGTTTTGTCTTCTTTGTCAAATTCGAGTATTCATAGGTATGTGGGTTTATTTCTGGGTCTTCTATGCGGTTCCATTGATCCTCCTTTCTGTTTCTATGCCAATACCATGCAGTTTTTATTACTATTGCTCTGTAGTACAGCTTGAGATCAGGGATAGAGATACATCCAGATGATCTATTGTTGTACAGGGTTGTTTTGGAGATTCTGGGTTTTTTGTTTCTCCATATGAAGCTGAGAATCTTTTTTTCAAGGTCTGAAAAGAATTGAGTTGGTATTTTGATGGGAATTGCATTGAATCTGTAGATTGCTTTTGGCAGGATGGCCATTTTCACAATGTTAATCCTACCAATCCATGAGCATGGGAGATCTTTCCATCTTCTGAGATCTTCTTCAATTTCTTTCTTCAGAGACTTGAAGTTTTTCTCAAACAGGTCTTTCACTTGCTTGGTTAGAGTCACCCCAAGGTACTTTATGTTATTAGTGGCTATTGTGAAGGGTGTTGTTTCCCTAATTTCTTTCTCAGCCCTTTTGTCTTTTGTGTACAGGAGGGCTTCTGATTTTTTTGAGTTGATTTTGTACCTTGCCACTTTGCTGAAGCTGTTTATCAGCTGAAGGAGTTCTCTGGTTGAATTTTTGGGGTCACTTATGTATACTATCATATCATCTGCGAATAGTGACACTTTGACCTCTTCCTTTCCGATTTGTATCCCCTTGATCTCCTTTAATTGTCTTATTGCTCTGGCTAGGACTTCAAGTACAATGTTAAAGAGATATGGAGAGAGTGGGCAGCCTTGTCTTGTCCCTGATTTCAGTGGGATTGATTTAAATTTCTCCCCATTGAGTTTGATGTTGGCTATAGGCTTGCTGTATATTGCCTTTACTATCTTTAGGTATGTGCCTTGTATCCCTGATCTCTCCAAGACTTTAAACATAAATGGGTGTTGGGCTTTGTCAAATGCTTTTTCAGCATCTAAGGAGATGATCATGTGGTTTTTCTCCTTCATTTTGTTTATGTGGTGGATTACATTGATGGATTTCCGTATGTTGACCACCCTTGCATTCCTGGGATGAAGGCTACTTGGTCATGGTGGATGATATCTTTGATGTGTTCTTGGATTCAGTTTGCAAGTATTTTATTGAGTATTTTTGCGTCAATGTTCATAAGATAGGTCTGAATTTCTCTTTTTTTGTTGGGTCTTTGTGTGGTTTAGGTATCAGGGTGACTGTTGCTTCATAGAATGAGTTTGGTAATGTACCTTCTGTTTCTATTTTGTGGAATAGTTTGAGGAGAATTGGTGTGAGCACTTCTTTGATGGTCTGGTAGAATTCTGCGCTGAAACCATCTGGCCCAGGGCTTTTCTTGGAGGGGAGAGTGTTAATGTCTGCTTCAATTTCCTTGGGGGATATAGGGTTATTCAGTCTTTCTACCTGATCTTGACTTAATGTTGGTAGATGGAATCTGTCAAGAAAATTGTCCGTTTCGTTTAGATTTTCAAATTTTGTGGTGTATAGGCTTTTGTAGTATGACCTAATGATTGTTTGGATTTCTTCAGTGTCTGTAGTTATGTCCCCCTTTTCATTTCTGATTTTGCTGATTTGGATAGATTCTCTCTGCTTTTTAGTTAGTTTGGTTAAGGGTTTGTCTATCTTGTTGATTTTCTCAAAGAACCAGCTTTTTGTTTCATTGATTCTTTGAATAGTTTTATTTGTTTCTAATTGATTGATTTCAGCCCTGAGTTTGATTATTTCCAGCCTTCTGCTCCTCTTGGGTGTATCTGCTTCTTTTTTTTCTAGTGTTTTTGTTGGGCCACTAAGTTACTTGTATGTGATGTTACAAATTTCTTTTTGAAGGCACTTAGTGCTATAAATTTTCCCCTGAGCACTGCTTTCAATGTGTCCCATAAATTTGGGTATGTTGTGCCTTCATTTTCATTGAGTTCTAGGAAGTCTTTAATTTCTTTCCTTATTTCTTCCTTAACCCAGCTGTCATTGAGTAACAAGCTGTTCAGTTTCCATGTGCGTGTAGGTTTTTGGTTATTTCCATTGTTGTTGATGTCCAGCTTTAGTCCATGGTGGTCCGAAAGAATACAAGGGATTATCTCAATCTTTTTATATCTGTTGAGGCTTGCTTTGTGACCAACTATATGGTCTATTTTGGAGAAGGTTCCATGAGGTGCTGAAAAGAAGGTATACTCTTTTGAGTTTGGGTGGAAAGTTCTGTAGACATCTATTAGGTCCATTTGATTTAGGGACTCTGTAAGTGCTTTTATTTCCCTATTTGGTTTCTGTCTAGTTGATCTGTCCCTTGGTGAGAGTGGGTGTTGAAGTCACCCACTATTAGGGTATTGCAATCAATGTGTGGTTTAAGCTTTAATAATGTTTCATTTATGAATGTAGGTGCTCTTGTATTTGGGGCATAGATGTTTAGAATTGTGATGTCTTCTTGGTGAATTTTTACTTTGATGAGAATGTAGTGCCCCTCTATGTCTTTTTTGATTAGTTTTGGTTGACAATCTATTTTATCAGATATTAGGATAGCCACTCCTGCTTGTTTTTTGGGTCCATTTGCTTGAAAAACTGTTTTCCAGCCTTTTACTCTGAGGTAATGTTTATCTTTGTTGCGTAGGTGTGTTTCTTCGATGCAGCAGAATGTTGGTTCCTGTTTCTGCATCCATTCTGTTAGTCTGTGTCTTTTTATTGGAGAGTTGAGTCCATTGATGTTGATAGATAATAATGACCATTGCATGTTATTTCCTATTATTGTGGAATTGGCGATCTTACTGTGAATCATTGCTTGTTTGCTTTTGATTTTTGTTGGGAAATTATCTTTAACCTATGTTTTCTTGGGTGTATTTGTTTTCATTGGATTGAAATTTTCCTTCTAGTATCTTCTGTAGGGCTGGGTTGCTGTTCAGATATTGCTTAAATTTAGTTCTGTCGTGGAATATTTTATTTTCTTCATCTATGTTGATTGAAAGCTTTGCTGGGTAAAGTAGTTTAGGTTGGCATCTGTGGTCCCTTAGGGCCTGCATGATATCTCCCCAGGCCCTTCTGGCTTTCATAGTTTCTGATGAGAAGTCCGGTGTGATTCTGATAGGTTTGCCTTTATATGTTATTTGGCCTTTTTCCCTTGCTGCTTTTAGTATCTTTTCTTTGTTCTGTAGATTAAGTGTTTTGACTATGATGTGGCGTGAGGAGTTTCTTCTCTGGTCTAGTCTATTTGGTGTTCTGTAGGCCTCTTGTATGTTTGTGGACATCTCTTTCTTTAGGTTGGGAAAATTTTTTTCTATGATTTTCTTGAAAATATTTTCTGGACCGTGTAGCCTGGACTCCTCTTCTTCTTCAATTCCTATTATTCTTAGATTTTGCCTTTTCATGGCGTCCTTGATTTCTTGGATGGTTTGTGTTTGGGATTTTTCTGATTTTATTTTTGCTTTGAGAGAAGTATCAATTTCTGTGAGTGTATCTTCAGTACCCGAGATTCTCTCTTCCATCTCTTGTATTCTATTAGTGATGCTTACCTTTGTGATTCCTTCTCTTTTCTCTAAGTTCTTCAGTTCCAGGGTTTTCTCAGTTTGTGTTTTCTTTATTGATTCTAATTCTGTTTTCATGTCTTGCAACATTTCCTTTATCTGTTTGAGTGTGGATTCCTGTGTCTCCAAGATGGTCTCTATTTTTTTGTTTGTTTCCTCTCTTAGTGCCTCTGCTTCTGCCTCCAATTGTTTGGCTATATATGCATGTGTTTCTTTAAGAGCTTCTTCGTTCACTTCGTTTTTCTTTGTTTCTATTTGGGAGGCCAAATCTTTAAGGGATTTTTTTGTATCCTCTTTAACTCTTTGAATCTCTATGACTATTTCTCTGAGAGATTTGTTGGTTTCCTCTTTATGTGCCTCAATTAACTGGATAATCATAGCTTTAATATCATTTTCTTGTGTTTCTGCTAAGTTGGAGTGTCCAATAATTTTGGAGGTTGCCGGTGAAGCCATGATATCTTGATTTGCGTTGGTTGTGTTCTTTTGCCGACCTCTGGCCATTTGATTATCCGTAGTGTTCACTGTCTGTTCCTGGATTCTGCAGGTCAGACTAGTTTTTCTCTGGTATCTGGAGAATTCTTCAGGAAAATGGGTGAGGTCTAGTGGTTTCAGTGTGTGCGTTGGTTATTCAGCTATACCTGTAGAATTAGTCAGTGTTGTACAAAACAAGAATTTCTCTGCTTTACCTGTGTGGTTTTTGTAGACGTAGTGCAATTATTTTTCACTATATATCAGATGGTAAGCATTTGATTGTTTTTTTCTTTTTTTTAAATTTTTAAATTTTTTTATCTTTAATTAATTACAGTTTATTCACTTTGTATCTCCCCATAAGCCCCCCCTCCTCCCCTCCCAGCCCCACCCTCCCTCTCCCTTCTTCTCGCTTGCCCCTCCCAAGTCCACTGATAGGGGAGGTCCTCTTTTCCTTCCTTCTGATCTTAGTCTATCAGATCCCATCAGGAATGGCTGCTTTGTCATCTTCTGTGGCCTGGTAGGGCTGCTCTCCCCTCAGGGGGAGGTGATCAAAGAACAGGCCTATCAGATTATGTCAGAGGCAGTCCCTCTTCCCATTACTATTGAACCCTAGGAACCTGCCACAGAGGGCCTCTGAAAGGCTCTGCCCTACAGACTATCAAAGCAGACACTGAGACTTAAGGCCAATTGATGGGCAAAGTGCATGGAATCTTAAGTAAGAAGTGGAAAATAGTAAGATCTGAAGAGGACAGGAACCCCACAAGGAGAGCAACAGAACCAGAAAATTTGAACACAGGGGTCTCCCCAGGGACTCATATCCAACCAAGGAACATGCATGGAGATAACCTAGAACCCCTGCACAGATGTAGTCCATGACAGCGTAGTATCCAAGTGGGTTCCATAGTAATGATTGTTTTTTTCTTGTTTGATTTTTCTCCTCCGGTTGTTAACACACTGGTAAGAGATTTTTGTATATGAACATACATGAATACACAACATAAAGTTGTATATGAACATACAGTTTTCACTTCTCTTGGGTATATACTTAGACATGGAACTGGTGAATCATAGTACAACTCAATGTCACAGAGCTTGAAGAAATGTGAAACTAATTCCAGCAGGACTTTCTTGCTTACTTCCATCAGTAGCTTCCAATTATTTGAATTTTGATGGCTACTATCATAGTGGATGAGAGAATCTGATTCTGAGTTTTGTTTATTTTTTATTTTGCAAATATCTTTTTAAAAATTATTTGCCTCCACTTGTTAGAGGAAATGATATTTTCTTACTTATGAAAGTATCTTCTGAATATTTTAAAAATTGAATAGATCCTGATAGATCTCTAAGTTATTGCTGGTTTGAGTTCTGGTTCTGCCTCTGTCTGTTTCTTTTTGCTTTGAAGAATAGTGCCTTCTTGGGCAGGACCCATGATAATTTTTATACATATAAGTTCAAACAGCAATATTCATGATTGTGCATGACATGTATTTTTAATTGGTATTGTTATTGGATTTTATTTTACTGTATATTATTCATCTGATTTTACTAATTGAGTAAAAAGTGGAAGATATTATTGCTAGGATATGATGTGTAGTTGGATGCGATTGTGAAGCATTCATTCTGGCTCTTATTTAATAATAAATATCATTCATTTGAGAAAGCGGGTGAGATTTGTGTTGTATATTAAGAAAACTTATTTATTAAATGTATTTGTTGACTTTTATTGTTCTGCTTATGTAGTTACATAATTGGAGAAAGTGTTTTTATTTGATACACGTTATTGAATATGGGAGCATAGAGTAGATTGTTGCAGTCTATTAATCTTCAAAAAACCAGTAACATCCTCTGTGTTCTTGTACTGGTGATGGTGGAGAACTGAAGGCAGTATTACCCTGAGGCTCAAGCAGTTACATGCATGGTCTTAGTTGGTGTAGCTCTCTTTGGGATGGTTGCAAAGCTTCAGTCATGTAAGCCTTTTGGGTTTAGATTATGGAGTTGGACATTTCTGTCCATACACTGTCTTCCTTCTCTGCTCTACATATGCATATAAAATGTGATCAGGACCTTCCTGTTCTGGCCACCATGTCTTTCTAGCCATAAGGACTCTAAATGAACAATTTCTTCTTAAAGTTGCTTTAAGTCAAGTTATAGTATAATAGGCCAGAAAAAAATTAGTCTATCATCTTGCATTACATTGTAAATAACAGGCATGATGCTATGGCTATATTATTCAAATATTTTGCCTGCTAGATTCTTTCTTCCTTGAAATACTATATGTTAACATTGACTACATCCACTGAAAAATTTCAATGATACACTTGATACTCTTCTAAAGCTACTATTCCAAACAAAATTAACCAGAGCACCTAAAGTATAAAGATTAAACTGAAATGACACGGTGTTTTGAATGAGGAAAGAATGAAGATATCTACAACAATTAGAGTTGTCAGCATTTCAAAGCAGTTATTTTGAAAAAAGAAGACACCTTGGGCACTAGTTCATCTGGATGTTAATGGATATGCTCCTTTGAAAGGGGAATTAGTGTGGGTTTTGCAGCTAATTAAAGCACAGTTGTTAAATGCCATATCTGTTGTTAATAAAGCATATGGTTTTAAGATTTAAGCTTGCATAGATCAGGCATATTTAAATATTATATGTTGCTACTTGAATCATTGGTGATTTTAACTACTTTTGTTTCAGTATCTGGTGTTAATATTTTAAACATTAATCTTTGGCAAATGCTTTGAGGACATTTAACTAAGTTATAGTTTTTTGACATTGAAATTAACATTAAATTTGTACCTGAAATTAAAACTGATGAAGCTCCTGTGTACTATGGCAACATAAAAATCCTTCATTATGACAAACAGATTCCAGAGAAAAATTTGTGGAAGCCTTTAAATAACAGCATTGTAAATGCTGATTTATAAACTTTGTGTCAACAACTTTATATTTTACATGAATTTGACTTTGCCATTACAGATAAAAATTTATGATAATGAGCAATGTAAATCAGCATATGAAACACTTAAACTTTCTTTTGAAATATTAATTATACTCAGTGTTTTCCTGAGAATTTTAATTGAACTTATATTGCTTAGAACAATAAAACATGTTTATGTTCAATTGGAATTATCTGTAATTGCTAGAGCATAATCTGGTTTATTTTGCCTGTGACCAGGAAAACAGAACAGAAAGGAAATAGCAGTGCTCTACTTGACCTCTTTTCACATCTAATTTGAGAGCATTGTTTCTGTGGAGATAACAGTCTCCATGGTTACTACTTGCAGATTTTCTCAACATTCTTTAACTACGATAGAAACACCCATAGGGCCATCATTTGCATTTCATCAATTAGTTCTGTCCCATGATACTGCTGTCAAAAAAAATGTGGATTAGATAAAGTATTGTGTGCAATACCAATTGTTATAAATGTGCACATGTGAAAGATTCTACAGGAGACAATGCATCTGGATTGCAATTTGTCATAGTGAATATTAGTGAGTAAAACTGAGTAATAGTGTCTGGACAAATCAATATCACTGTGCTGTGACATTGTCACAGCAAGAATGGAAAACAGAAACGTCACTTAAAGACATCATGTGGTACTATACATGTAAACATTTTTTACAGTTAAGAATCTGGCTAAAATGAATGCAATTTTACCTTTTCTTTTGATATTTTTTTCCACAAAGCATGTAGAAAGAGATTAAAAAATGAATATTAACTATTAAACATTTTTACATTTTTACCATTGATTTTACCCACTGTTAGAGTTTTCCTAAAATAACTTATTTGTCAACAGTCAATTGTATTATCATATATTTAAATGACATATAAGTGAATAAATATGATTTTATGTGATTATAGAACTCAAAAAACAATTTCTTTCCAGCAGCATGAGATGCTAGGTTAGTCAAATTCCTCACAAAACCATATTGATTTTTATTATCTCTCATTATACATAAAATTGTAGAAATGTGAACATTTGATGTTAACTAGATTCCAAAATTATTCAATTTTAATATTTTTGTGTAGGCATTTTAGTCAGTTCAATTTGAATACTGATGATAACTGTAATAAAATAACAAGCTTCAGAAACAAACATTATGAAACAGCATGGAAGCAATTCTCTGGGTTGCTGATGCTTGTTTGAGATTTATTCTAAACTGTTTCTACCATCCTTAGAGTCATTCATTTTAGTTCAAGAGAACCATACTGTCAGATATTTAATTTTTTTGCTATCAAAATTTCATTACCTTAATCCCAAATATTGATCTTGCTTTGTGTGATCATGCCTTCTAAAGTTTAGTCATATTTTAATATATATTTAACATCTGCATTTTGTTTAAAAGTTAGTTTTAATAAGCATTCTAAATTTTCAGTACTCAATAAACAAAGTAATAAGAGAAAGTAGAAAATCCATCAAATGTCGGGAAACAACCTTTAAGTCTATTGTTAAGGCTCTTTTTTTATTTCTTAGTGTTGGTGTTGTTATCTGGCCAGGTGTGCTGATCCGTGTGTTAGATCCAAGCATGTGGAAGGCAGTGGCTGGAGAATCAAGAGTTCATCATCATCTGCAAGGTGACGCCATCCCGAGCTACTTGAGAAAAAGTGAGCCACCCTCCCCAGCCACATTTCCAAGAGACGCCATAACTAACACAGGCATGGGGAAATGTCTCAGTCGGTAGAGCCTGGTGCAGGCAAACTTGATGATGTGAGTTCAGTCCATGATGCAGATAGGAGAAGGATGCAACCAATCCCTGCATGTTTCCCTCACACCTCCGCATGTACACTGTGGCATGTCAACCCCACACAGATGTGCACACACATGCCCGGATGTGGGGAGGCGCACTGTGCACACCCAGTGTAGGATTCCATAGCCACAGTGAATTCCTGCTTTAAAACAGTTTTCAAAGTCAAGGAATTAATAAATATAAGCGCCAATTTATCCTCCATTGCTTCTTCTGTATATGTCTTCCTTTCTGTAATAAAACATAAAGAAGTCATATTAATGACTTAAAAATTTTCCACACATTATTCATGTAAATCTGTATATAGATATACATGTATAGCTTAAATGAAAGATTCTCATTTGTGCTGACAATGCTCTCTTCAAGATCAAAATACCATCTAATATAACTCACCATCAGGCATGAGAAGTTCTCTTTAGAGTTGTTTGTTGGTCAGGGTTGTTCAAAAGATTCTCAAAACAGGTAATTGTTGGCATTAGAGTGTTTGGGAGAGATAGAAAGTAAGTTCCTACTGCTGAAGACACCACAAACTTCAAGGCACTGCCTAGAAGTCTCTGAGTTAGTAGTGATTTAAAAGCATTTCCCCGAGGACTACCTTTCCTGGTATGAAACAGTACTAAACAAGCTTCTAAAGGATGGGAACAGGCGTTAGTCTCACCCAGCTATGAAGCCTACGAAACAAGCAACAAGCATTCAGGGTGTATAATGGTTCAAATAATAGGGCTGTAACCAACAGCTCTGTAAGTTGTCTTCAAATCCATTAAATGAGGAGACATTTTAGCCAAGTAACTAGGGACAGTGAAGCAATGTGTCTTGGAAAAAACCTTCACATGCCACTTTACTAAACCAGCATAACCCAAAACTACTTTTAAAATGTTTGTTTATATACCCACAGAAAAATGTAGTCTTCATTCCTCATCAAGAAAATTTCTTTTTGCAAAAAATGGAGACTGTTACCTAAAAACACAACCAATCAAAATATAGAGTTTTAAAGTTTCAACGGACTTACTTGATCACCTGAAATTCAGGGGATATTAAAAATGAGGGAGTAGAAAGATTATAAGAACCAAAGGATGAGGACGCGTCCTATGAGTGTATGACTCCTAGTAGTGTCAGAATATACACCCACAGAACCTCACCAATATGACTACCCAATAATGAGTTGAACAAGAATAACAACAAAAGACATGCCATGTCGATGGGGCAAATCGTGGTTCTAAACACTACACAACGAACTACAAGAAACCACAGAATGCTGAGAGACTGAGAAATCCTCAACTCTGAAAACCTACATAAAAAGTAACACAGAGACAGAGCAAGCTGTAATTAAGAATATGCTTTTTGTGTATAAACACACACACACACACATATATACATATGTAACAACAATTAATGAAGAACAAGTTCATGAAACAGTGCAGGATGTATATATGTGAGTCTTTGCAAAAGTAAAGGGTGGGGAAATGATATAACTATATTATGTGCTCATAAATTGAGAGAAAAATTTAAGTGCCATCATAGTGAGAAAATCATTTTGTTTTTATTTAGCTACTCAAAGCTCACATGGTCAATTGTGAAATTGACACTATCATCTGAGGAATATGGAATGCATACACTGAATGATCACCCTCTAAATACAAATGATGCTCTCAGTACGTAACCAATATGTAAAACTGGACATAGATTTTCCAAATTTTATAAAATATACTCCCTCTCCCATTTTATTTCTTTTTAGGATTTTATATCAAGTTATATGCAAAGAGCCCAGCACTGTCCTTCCAACAGACATATAGAAATTATATATGTACATACAAGCTATTGTTTTATATAAGTATGATAGTCCCTCTAGCATTTACATGTATTCATCATTGAAATTTGGTTTATACATATTAACATGAATTTAAATTTCATGGTATTAATTATTTAATATTCATATGATTTTTAATTATGTTGTTTGAAATGTCTTTGAAGCATGTTTAAATACAACATTCTTTGCCTCATACAAATAATTTGGAGCAACAAAAATGATGTAATAGTAACTTTTAGATGTTGCTGTAACAAAAAGCAAGAGTTTTCTAGCTAAGTAGCTAAATCATTGTGATCAGATACATTAGTTTATATCAATTACCTATAAATAACATTATGTGTAGCTGGATGGATAATGAACACTGAATGACTCACTTAAGTAGACTGCTGTATTGACTTCATGATGCTGTTTGTTACATTTAATGTTTTCTAATAAATTATTTATAATAAAAATCAAATGTCCATTTGCTTATAAGAATATATTTTCACTAAGTAAATAACTTTCAATAGCAACTAAGATTTTCTGTATTTTCAATTATTGAGATTCTATTTATTTAATAATATGTGTTTGTAGAGGAATTCTAATCCATCTCATTCCCTCATCAAAGGAAATAAAAAGAAAAACATTAAGAGTGTATGAGTGTTTTATCTGCAGGTGAATCTGTGCACCACATAAGCACAGTGCTAGTGGAGGCCAGAAAAAGAAGGTAGTTCCCAAATCCTGGAGTTACAGACAATTGTGATCCTCCATGTGTGTGCTGGGAGAATTACAGCAGGCCATTTTGAAAAGGAAACAATGCTCTTATCCTGTGAACAATAACTCTGGCTCCTGTACACAAGGTTTTTATAAACATACTGCTTAAAATGTTTTATCTTGTCCAAATCCTGTTCTTCATCTACTACAATTTGATTTAGACATTGCATTTACAATTAATTCATGAAAACTTTTTCAATGCATATGCACTTAATTTAACACTAGCTGTATTCTTCTTCAATTTCTTCAAAGACTTAAAATTCTTGTCATACCGGTTTTTCACTTGCTTGGTTAGAGTCACATGAAGATATTTTATATTATTGTTGGCTACCCTCAGGAATATCGGTTCCCTAATTTCTTTCTCAGCCTATTTGTCACTTGTATAAATAAAAGCTACAGGGTTTGTTTTTTGTTTTTTGTTTGTTTGTTTTTGAGATAATTTTCTATCCAGCCACTTTGCTAAAAGTGTTTATTAGCTATAGGAGTTCTTTGGTACAACTTTTAGGTTCATTTATGTATACTATTATATCATCTGTGAAGAGCGATGCTTTGACTTCTTCCTTTCTAATTTGTATCCCCTTGACCTCCTGTAGTTGTTTTATTGTTTTAGCTCGAACTTCAAGTGCTATATTGAATAGATGTAGAGATCGTGGACAACCTAAGATTAAAAAATATATGGTACATTTATGTGATGGGGTATTAAAAACAAAGACATCAAGCAATTTCCAGGCAATTAGATGGAACTAGAAGGGATCATCCTGAGTGAAGTAACTCAGACACCAAAAGAAATGCATGGTAATTAGATATTTATAAGCATGCACTTATAAGTAGATATTTGCCAGAAAATACAGGATAATCATGGTTCAATCCACAGACCCAATGAAGAATACTTGAATCTCAGAAGAGGAAATAAAATAAACATCCAAAGTAGATGGAGACACAAAACTAGTTTGGAGAGGTATGGGGAGACTGGGTTGGGAGTTAGGGGGCAAGGAATTGGAGTTAAACAGAATTCTGTTGGAAGGGGCATCTCTGGGACAAGGAAGTCTTCCAGGAGTCTATGTGGGTGACCTTAGTTGAGTTGCCTATCCGTGGAAGTAAGGAGCCTGAAGTCACTTCCTATAGCAAGTTTGGAATTTCAGTGGAGGGAGAGGGACACCAACCCACCCATATAACCTTAGACACAGAATTTGTCTTGACTACAATGAGTGTTTGGATGTAGTTGGAGCAGAGATTGAGGGAATGGCAAAACAATGCCTGGCCAAACTTAAGACACACCCTGTGTGAGAGAGCCAACCTCTGTCACTATTAATGATATTCTGCTATGCTTGCAGGCAGGAGCGTAGTCTAACTGTCTTCTGAGAGGCATCAAGGGAAACAGATGCAGACACACAAAGCTAAACAATACGCTGAGTTCGGGGAGTTTTGTTGGAAGAGTGGGAAGAAGATAGAAGGAGCTCGAGGTATCAAGGACAGCATGAGAAGAGCATGCATGGGCTGGAACTAGACCCTGTACACATGTGTGCCAGATGTGAAGTTTGATCAACACGTGGGTTCCCTAATAACTATAGTAGGGCCTGTATCTGACTTTGTTGCCTGCTACTGGAAGTCACCATTTTTTTTGTAGACATCTTCCTCTCCTTGCTTTTTAAAATATGTTTGCTCCCTCTTCTACTGAGAACCTTGGGCTTTAGAGAAGCAGTTATGATATAGATATCTCCTTTAGGGGTGAGTATTATTTTGCACTCACTTATTCTTTTCACATTGTGCAATTTCAGGTCTCCTTCTGTGTTAATCATCATCTACTGTAATAAATGAAAATCAACTAGTTAGTCAATCAATCAATCAATCAATCAATCAATCAATACGATTCTTTGATAAGACTAGAGATGTTAATTTATTTGTATGAAGAAAAGGCTAGGCGTCAGTCTAATGCAATTTAACAGAGTAATAGTTATAGGTTCTCCTTCAGGGACCTTGACCAGTAGAGCTAGAGATTCTTGGCCCAATAATGGTTCCAGGGAAGCGTTTCCCTGTGAGGCATTGGCCAGAATTAAACTGAAAAGTAGCTGATTACTCATATGACATTTATAACACAATTTCACCAGGGCCATATCTTGTTAAACCAGTTATCATTGCTGATCATTTTTCTCTTCCAGGAGTGAGAACAGCACATTCAAGCAGTTTGAAAGCTATCTAGTAGGGAACAGTCTTTCATATCAATACCAGCCTACTATGTTCCTGGTTCTAGGACTCAAGGAAGTGCAATCTATAGCAATAAAAGTAAGTTTTAGAATATATTGGAAATACACTAATGTTTGAGAGATCCAGGAGACCTCATGGGCCAGCAATAAAAAATAACTCATCACCAGCATTAGCCTATTATTTCTTTAATTTCTTATGACATCTTTATGGACCAATTATAGGACAGCTTAATGTTTTTTGTTTGTTTGTTTGTTTCAGTTTCAAGAGGTCCAATTTATTTGTTTGTTTTTTAGGGGAATATTATTTATTTAATTATTTTTATTAAATATAGTTTATTTACTTTGTATCTCCCCTGTACCTCCCTCCCACCTCCCTTCCCAATCCCACCCTCCTTCATCCCCACCCATGTCCTCTCCCAGTCCACTGATAGGGGAGGTCCTTCTCTCCTTTCCATTGATCCTAGTCTATCAGGTCTCATCAGGAGTGGCTGCATTGTCTTCTGTGGCCTGGTAAGGTTACTCCCCTGTCAGGAGGAGGTGATCAAAGAGCAGGTCAATCAGTTCATGTCAGAGACAGTCCCTGTCTCCAATACTATGGAGGTCACATGGACACTGAACTGCCATAGCTACCTCTGTGCAGGGGTTCCAGGCCATCTCCATGAGTGGTCTTTGGCTCAAGTATCAGGTTCAGAAAAGACCCCTGTGTCTGAACTTTTTGGATCTGTTGCTGTTCTTGTGGAGCCTCTGTCCTCTCCAGGTCTTACTATTTCCCACTTCTTTCATAAGATTACTTGCACTCTGCCCAAAGTTTGGCTCTAAGTCTCAGCATCTGCCTTGATACCCTGCAGGGTATAGCCTTTGAGAAGCCCTCTGTGGTAGGCTCCTATCCTGTTCCCTGTTTTCTTCCTCTTCTGATGTCCATTCTCTTTGCTCTTCTGAATGGGGATTGAACATCTTAGCCAGAGTCCTCCTTCCTGATTAGCTTCTTTAGGTGTACAGATTTTAATATGTTTATCCTATATTATATATCTAATATCCACGTATGAGTGAG
>NW_026596244.1:661328-689487 GCF_907164565.1 Psammomys obesus | reverse complement strand
AAAAATATGGTTGAGCAGATGTCCTTGTTGTATACTTTGGATATATGACTAGGAGTGGTATGGCTGGATCTTGAGGAAGCGCTATTCCTAATTGTCTGAGATAGCACCAGATTGATTTCCAAAGCGGTTGTATAAGTTTCCATTCCCACCAGAAGTGGAGGAGGGTTTCCCTTTCTCCACAACCTCTCCAGCAAGTGTTGTCACTTGAGTTATTCATATTAGCCATTCTGATAAGTATAAAATGAAATCTCAAGGTCGTTTTTTGATTTGCATTTCCCTGATGACTAAGGACGTTGAACATTTCTTTAAGTGTATCTCTGCCATTCGATATTCCTCTATTGAGAATTCTCTGTTTAGCTCTGTACCCCATTTTTTAATTGGATTACTTTATTTGTTGCTGTTTAACATGACAGTTTAATTATAACTTTTTTATGTATTTGCATGTATGCCTGTGTGTGTGTTTGTGTGGCTGCAAAAAACTTCTACACTAGTATTTTTCTTATATTTTTTAGAATTTACAGTAGTCATTTTCAATATGAAATTCTGAACAGCCATTAAAGTTGTTTATTTCCCCATCCTTTTTTTCCTGTACCTTGACCTTATCTCGAACCCACACATTAAGTTTTCTTCCCCTTGTGCTGAGATTAGATGTTGGGTTATCTCTATTTTATTATAATTAGGGCTATTTTTCATTACAGAAATTTCATTATATCTGTGTGTTAAGCAGCTAACTTTCTTATACCATTGCCATGCATTCTTCCAGTCAGCACTCATCTTCATGATAAAATGGCTTATTGATATTTTATCCATGACTTAATGGTTTTCTCTTGGTTGCCCCTTACTCTTTTGACATTTACAACTAAATTTATCCTAGGGATATTCAGTGCTATTTCATAAAAAAGTAATAAAGGAAAGAAGACATTTCCTTTTTTTAGCAATAACTGAGATATAAAATGTCACTTAAAATATTTTGCCAAAAAACACATCTTGCTACAATGTTCTATATATTTTAAGATGAGCAGATTCATTACACATATTAACTCACTTATCACACCATATTATACTTTCCTTTCTATACATGATTTATAAACTATACATATAAATTTACAAACATTTGCAGCATTTCATAAAATCATTGTGTAACAAAGTAATATTTCTAAAGTTATTTCTTTACTGATTAAAATTAATCTACCTATGAATTAGTTGAAAAAAATGTGGTATCGTTTAAAATTCAAAAAGACAAGTGTGAATCTCCAAATATTTTAAACTGTTTATTATTTTGTATGTTGTCTGAATTCTTTAAAAAATGACCCACCTGAAGTATTTTTTTCTTGTTTTTTAATTTTATTTTTATTTTTAGTTACAATTTGTTAACTCTGTGTCCCAGCTGTATCCCGCTCCCTCATTCCCTCCCCCTCCCCACACTCCCTCCCTGGTCTCCTCCCTGCCCCTTTCCAAGTCCACTGATAGGGGAGGACCTCCTCCCCTTTCATTTGACACTGTTTTATCAGGTATTTTTTTTTATTAATTGGTCCCATTAATTATTTTGTTAAATGTCTTATGGTAATAATGTACCATAACACAATTGCAGATAATTTACTTACTACAAAATACTAAGTGGTATACAAAAAGGTATCAATGTACACTTATGCCTCACACAATGCTTTACAATATTCCTGCATTCATCAAAATTTAATTTAATTGTTGTTTTTACTTTTTCCTTTATTAAAATAGACTTTTTGTACAACACATTTTGATCACAATTTCTTTTTCCCATGTTCATTCAAATTCTTCTCCATCTCCCATCTCACAGGATCCATTCCATTTCTGTCTCTTTTTACAAAACAAACAAGCATCTAAGAAATAATATTCTAAAAATTTAAAACAGATAAAGAAAAATTAAAATAAATAAAACAGACTATAATAAAACAACCAAAGAAGAAACACAGTGCATATAAATAAATAAGTAATGAATATAGTTTCAGAGGCATTCATGTTTGCCCACTCAAGAATCCTATAAAAACCCAAAAGCCAAAGCCATAGTAAATATGAAAGGCCATGTGGATAGAAACAACAACAAAGAGGAAATAAAAACCATCCCATTTTATCTTCTTTTTTAATTTTTTTTAATATTTGTTACAGTTTATTAAATTTGTATCCCAGCTGTATCCCTCTCCCTCATTTCCTCCCAATCCCACCCTCCCTCCCTCATCTTGTCCCTACCCCATTCCATGTCCACTGATAAGGGAGGACCTCCTCCTCTTTCATGTGACCAAGCTTACCAGGTATCTTCACTGACAGCCTCTGAAAGACTCTACCTAACAGTGTATCAAAGCAGATACTGAGACTCATAACCTTTGGCAGAGTGCAGAGAATCATATGAAAGAAGGGAGAGTTAGTATGACCTAGAAAGGACAGGCACTCCACAATGACCAAATATATCTGGGCACAGGGGTCTTTTGTGAGACTGTATCTCCAACCAAGGACCATGTATGGATATAACCTAGAACCTCTGCTTGGATGTAGCCCATGGTAGCTCAGTATCCAAATGGGTACCTTAGTAAGGGGAACAGGGACTCTTTCTGACATGAACTCAATGGCTGGCTCTTTGACCCCCTCACCCTCACCCAAGGGAGAAGCAGCCCTGCTAGGCCACAGAGGAGGACTTTGAAGCCAGGCCTGGAGATACCCATTTTATCTTTATGAGACAAAGTACTTCCAAAGATGCTGTTGAGTTCATTTTGTGTTAACCACTGACAGCTGGACACACAGCCTACCCATAAAAATGGTTTGTTTCTCCGATGAGATACACATGGACAAACAAGCAAACTAACTAATTAATATTGCTTTTGGAAGTGGCTATCAACTGGAGGCAGCTTCTAGGTTAAGAATGAAGAATGTATGTGCACCTCTCCTTTCAGTTCCAGGACTAACTACCTCTGGGCCAGAACTGTGCAGGCCTGGTGCATGCTGCCACAGCCTCTGTGAGTTCATGTGTGACTCAGCCCTATTGTGTCTAGAAAGCCTTGATTCCTTAGCTTTCTAGATCCCTTTCTCCATGTTCTTCCAGAACCACTCTGACTCTCTCCTCATTCAGCCTTAAGTTATTTCTCAAAAAAGCAAACAAATCTGCATATAACCATAACCTCCCAAAAAATCATCATGGTCGTCATCAACAACAATAAAAATAATAATAAAATAAAACCACCAAAAAAAAAAAAAATGACCAAACCGTAACCAAACAAATGTATACAAATGAACAATATGTTATATGGTGGTTAACCACTACTACACGTGAGGCCTGTCCTGGAGCTGTTGATATACACAGTGTCACTCTATTGGAGAAAAAGATTTTTCTCTCTTTCAGAGGGTATGAGTTAAAGTTCAGTTGTTAACTTTTTCCCTAGTAGACAGTTATTCATTCATTCATTCATTCATTTTAATTTATCTTTAAAAAATATAACAAAATAACAAAATAAAATATAATATGAAAAACTGTCAATAAAAATTGGACAAGATAAACCAACATAAAGGAAAAGAACCCAAGAGAAGGCACAAGACTCACAGACTGACTCATCTGAATACTCAGGAATCCTATGAAAACAGTAATCTGGAAGTCCTAATATATAGAAAAAAAAGGACCTTTTTCAGACCCTATGCAAACTGCTTCAGTCTCTATGAGTTCATAAATACTTTTCTTATATTGATTTAAGGTCTTTGGGTTTGTTGTTGTTGTTGTTTTGGTTTGGTTTGGCCTTTGTTTTTGTTGTTTGTTTGTTTGTTTGAATTTTGGTTTTGGTTTTGTTTGTTTGTTTTGTTGTCCTTGATCCTCTCTGGCTCTTACATTGTTTTTTTTTTAACTTTTATTAATCACACTTTATTCACTTTGTATCCCCCCATAAACCCTTCCCTCCTCTCCACCTAATCCTATCTTCCCTCCCCCTTCTTCACGAATGCCCCTCCCCAAGTCCACTGATAGGGGAGGTCACCCTCTCCTTCCCCCTGATCCTAGTCTATCAGGTCTCATCAGAAGTGGCTGCATTGTCATCTTCTGTGGCCTGGTAAGGATGCTCCCCCCTCAGGGTGAGGTGATCAAAGAGCAGGCCAATCAGTTCATGTCAGAGGCAGTCCCTGTTCCCATTACTGTGGAACCCACTTGGACACTGAACTGCCATGGGATACATCTGTGCAGATGTTCAAGGTTATCTCCATGCATGGTACTTGGTTGGAGTATGAGTCTCTGGAAAGACCCTGTGTTCAAATTTTCTGGTTCTGTTGCTCTCCTTGTTTGAGTTCCTGTCCTCTCCAGATATTACTATTTCCTACTTCGTTCATAAGATTCCATGCATTCTGCCAAACAGTTGGCCGTAAGTCTCAGCATTTGCCTTGATAGTCTGTAGGGCAGAGCCTTTCAGAGGCCCTCTGTGGCAGGTTCCTAACTTGTTTCGTGTTTTCTTCTTCTTCTGGTGTCCATCCTCTTTGCCTTTCTAGATGGAGATTGAGTGTTTTAGTTTGGGTCCTCCCTATTAATTAGTTTCTTTAGATGTACAAATTTTAGTAGGTTTATCTTATATGTCTACATGAGTGAGTATATACTGTATGTGTCTTTCTGTTTCTGGGTCAGCTCACTCAGGATGATCCTTTTTAGTTCCCACTATTTAGCTGCAAATTTCATGATTTTCTTGTTTTTCATTGCTGAGTAATATTCCATTGTGTAGATGTACCACAATTTCTGCATCCATTCTTCAGTTGAGAAGCATCTGGTTTGTTTCCAGCTTCTGGCTATTACAAATAAACCTGCTTCAAACAAGGTTAAGCAAATATCCTAATTGTGTACTTGAGACTCTTTTGGATATATGCCTAGAAGTGGTATGGATGGATCTTGAGGAAGCGCTATTCCTAGTTGTCTGAGAAAGCGCCAGATTGATTTCCAGAGTGGTTGTACAAGTTTACATTCCCAGCAGTGGAGGAGGGTTTCCCTTTCTCCACAACCTCTCCAGCATGTGTTGTCACTTGAGTTTTTCATCTTGGCCAGTCTGATGGGTGTAAGGTGAAATCTCAGGGTCGTTTTGATTTGCATGTCCCTGATGGCTAATGAGGTTGAGCATTTCTTTAAGTGCTTCTCTGCCATTCGATATTCCTCTATCAAGAATTTTCTGTTTAGCTCTGTTCCCCATTTTTTAATTGGATTACTTGGTTTGTTGCTTTTCACCTTCTTTAGTTCTTTATATATACTGGATATGAGTCCTCTGTCAGATATAAGGTTGGTGAAGATTCTTTCCCAATCTGTAGGCATTTGTTTTGTTTTGATGATGGTGTCCTTTGCTTTACAGAAGCTTTTCAGTTTCATGAGGTCCCATTTATTGATTGTTGTGCTTAGAGCCTGTGCTCTTGGTGTTATGTTCAGGAAGTTGTCTCCTGTACCAATGAGTTCTAGGGTCTTTCCCACTTTTTTCTTCTAACTGATTTTATTTGTCTGGTTTTATGTTGAGGTCTTTGATCCACTTGGACTTTAGTTTTGTACAGGGTGATAAGTATGGTTCTATTTGTATTTTTCTACATGTAGATATCCAGTTAGACCAGCACCATTTGTTTTTGGGTTTATTACTGGGTATTCTGTTTGGTTCCATTAATCCACCATTTTGTTTCTATGCCAGTACCATGCAGTTTTTATTACTGTTGCTCTGTAATACAGCTTAAGATCAGAGATGGAGATACCTCCAGAAGAACTTTTATTGTAGAGGATTGTTTTAGAAATTCTGGGTTTCTTGTTATTCCATTTGAAGTTGAGAATTTTTCTTTCATGGTCTGCAAAGAATTGCGTTGGTAATTTGATGGGAATTGCATTGAATCTGTAGATTGCTTTTGGTAAGATGCCCATTTTTACTATGTTAATCCTGCCAAGCCATGAGCATGGGAGATCTTTCCATCTTCTGATATCTTCTTCTAATTCTTTCGTCAGAGACTTGAAATTTTTCAGGATCTTACATTCTTTCATCTATTCTTCTACAGAATTCCCTGACCTGTGAAGGGAGAGATTTGATAAAAACACCCATTTAGGGTTGATAGTTTCTCATTTACATTTTCTGTGCAATAAGTAGTTGCAGGTTTATAGTTTTTCCCATCTGCTACATTAGGAAGCTTCTATGTGGTAGCTGACCTTTGTGTATAGCAGAATATTATTAGAAGTCAGATCATCACTACATTTCTTTCTCTCTCTCTCTCTCTCTCTCTCTCTCTCTCTCTCTCTCTCTCCTTCTCTTAAGGCCAGTGCTATATGGTTGTGCTCTAGGTGCCTGGACTTTTGAGTCTCAGGTTCTCAGTTGCTCAAGCAGTGCCAGGTGTGAGTTCTACCTTGTGGAGTTGGCCTTAAGTCAAATCAGCTATCGGTTGTTAATCTTTACATGCTTCGTGCCACCAGTGCCCTTGCATATGTTGTAGACAGCACAACATTGCAGATGGAGGGGTTGTGGCTGTCTAGTGTTCATGTTTCTCTTTTGATAGTGTGCAATGTAAGTTCCTGTATGAACGACTCTAAAAAGTAGGGGTGAAGGCTCTTTGTAGGAACCAGCTCTACAAATCCACCTTCAATGAGTTGTGTAGATAGTTTCTTCAGCAATGGGTTCTTACTGTCAGTTTGTGGAGAATGATCCATAGTCTTCAAAACATGGACTGTTTGAGGACTTCCAAAGGGCCCAAATCCTGGTAGTAGATGCTTCATTTAATGACAAAAGATGTCTGTCTCCCTTGATATTTGACAGTTTTATTTAGATGTCTTCAGATATGTAAATATTTGCAGAAGTTTCCTCCAAGAAACCCTTATTTACCCCCCTGTCAACTTAATCAACCCATTCCACTCCCCTAAATATATCCAAACTATCAATTCTAGACTCTTCATAATGAGATCTATCTATTCCCTTCAGTGCCTTACTCTATCTCTATACCTACCCTGTCTGGTTCTATGGGTTTTAGTTTAGTCATCTTTGGTTGCACAGTTGGTTAACCATATATAAGTACATATATATATATATATATATCATATATATATATATATCATATTAATCTTTCTGACTATGAGACACTTCACTCAGGATGATATTTTCCAATTCTATCCATTTCCGAGACAGAGTTTCTCTGTGTATACTTGATTGCCTGAACTCACTTTGTAGACCAGACTGGCCTTGAGCACACAGAGATACCAATGCTTCTGCCTCCCAGAGAGTTGGCATTACAGATATGTGCCATGGCATCTGTATACTGATGTCATTTTTAAACAGTGAAGTTAAAATTTCATATTGTCAATCTATCATAAGTTCTTTAATTCTTCTTCTCCTTTGGATCATCTATGCTGTTTCCAGTTTCTGCTTATAAATGAACAGCTTAATTGTCTGAGCAAATGTCTCAGTGATTGAATGAAGCATACTTTGTACATATGTCCAAGAGTAGTGTAGCTGGATCTTGAAGGAGATCAAGTCCCATGTCTGAGGAACTGTCACATCAAATTCCATAGTGGCTGTATGTCTTTACACTCCCACCATCTACTCCATATTCTTGCCAGCATGAGCTGATACTTGCGTTTTTTAACTTAGCCATACTGACAGGTAAAAGATGAAATTGCAAAGTCGTTTTGTTTGGCATTTCATTGATGGCTAAGGTTATTGAACCTTTATTTAAATATTTTTCAGTCATTTGAGTTTCCTCTAATGAGAATCTTCTGTTAAGATCTAGAATACATTTTTATTATTATCATTTATTATAATTTATTCAATTTATATCCTGCCTTTGGCCCCCTCCCTCGTCTCCTCGCTATCCCACCTTCTCTCCCTCTTCTCCCCTATGCTAGTTCCCTAGTCCATTGATAGAGGAGGTCCTCTTCCCTCCTATTTGACCCTAGCCAATCAGGTCTCATTAGGACTGCCTGTATTGTCTTCCTCTGTGGCCTGGCAAGGCTGTACCCTCCAGGGTGAGGTGATCAGAGAGCCTGCTGCTGAGTTCATGCCAGAGAAAGCCCCTGCTCCCTCTACTAGGAACCCAACTTGGAGACTGAGTCTGTGGGCTACATTTGAGGCAGGGTGTTCTGGGAGCCCTACTCAGCTATTAAAAACATTAAATCATGAAATTTGTAGAAGTTTGGAGAGTTATGTTTGGGTCTCAATTTATTCCATTGATCAGTGTATCTGTTTTTGTGCCAACACTGTGCTGTTTTATTGCTATAGATTTTAGGTTCAACTTGAAATTTGGTATGGTGACACTTCCTGCCATTATTACATTATTTGGGAATATTTTTTCCTGTCGGGATAATTTCGTGTGTTGTCCTTTTAAGATCTGTGGATGAACCAGTTTACATTCCCACCAGCAGTGGAGAAGGGTTCCCTTTTCTCTACAACCTCTCCAGCATGTGCTATCACTTGAGTTTTTCATCTTGGCCATTCTGATGGGTGTAAGGTGAAATCTCAGGGTCGTTTTGATTTGCATTTCCCTAATGGCTAATGAGGTTGAGCATTTCTTTAAGTGTTTCTCTGCCATTCGATGTTCCTCTTTCGAGAATTCTCTGTTTAGCTCTGTTCCCCATTTTTTAAGTGGATTACTTGGTTTGTTGTTTTTCTGCTTCTTTAGTTCTTTATATATACTGGATATTAGCCCTCTGTCAGATAAAGGGTTGGTGAAGATTCTTTCCCAATCTGTAGGCTGTCTATTTGTTTTGATGACAGTGTCTTTTGCTTTACAGAAGCTTTTCAGTTTCATGAGGTCCCATTTATTGATTGTTGCTCTTAGAGCCTGTGCTGTTGGTGTTCTGTTCAGGAAGTTGTCTCCTGTGCCAATGAGTTCTAGGCTGTTTCCCACTTTTTTTTCCAACTGATTTAGAGTATCTGGTTTCAAAGCAGACACTAAGACTCATAACCAAACTCTCGGCAGAGTGCAGGGAATCATGTGAAAGAAGGGAAGTTAGTATGATATGGAAAGGATAGGAGCTCTACAAGGACCAAATATATCTGGGCACAGGGTCTTTTCTGAGACTAACACTCAACCAAGGACCATCTATGGATATAACCTAGAACTTCCGCTCCGATGTGGCCCGTGGTAGCTCAGTAACCAAGTAGTTTTCCAAAGTAAGGGGAACATGGACTATTTCTAACAGGATCTCAATGGCAGGCTGTTTGACACCCCCCCCCCAGGGGAGGAGCAGTCTGTTAGGCTACAGAGGAGGACTTTGCAGCCAGCCCTGAAGATACCTGATAAAACAGGGTCAGATGAAAGGGGAGGAGGTCCTCCCCTATCAGTGGACTTGGAAAGGGGCAGGGAGGAGACCAGGGAGGGAGTGTGGGGTTGGGGAGGGAATGAGGGAGCGGGATACAGTTGGGACACAGAGTTAACAAAATGTAACTAAAAAAAAAAAAAAATCTGTGGATAACTGTGTTAGAATTTTAAAGGGGATTGCACTAAATTTGTAGATTTGTTTTAGTAGAATGGTCATTTTTACTATGTTAATTCTACCAATCCATAAGCATGAGAGATCTTTGCATCTTATGTCATTTTTTAAAAATTATTCCTTCAATTATTTGAAGATAATTCATACAAGGTTTTCACTTGCTTGCTTATAGTAACCCAAGATATTTTATATTATATGAGGCTACATGAAAGTTTTTTTTTTCTCCTAATCCTTCTCCAGTCAAAATGACTACAATCCAAAGTCAAATGTCAGTAAATACTTGAAAAGCTATAGGGAAATGTGCACTTTTATTCCTTCTTGGTAGGACTGCAAACTAGCACAGCTGCTCCTGAAGTGAGAAGGCAGATATGTCAGAGAGTAAATACAGAACAACCATGTGCCTGAAGGGCGCCACTCTTCACTATGTAACCAAGGAACGCTCATCTGTCTCCTTTCAGAGAGACACTCACTTCACTGTTTATTGCTGCACTGCTCACGGTAGCAAGGAGATTTTACATTCTCAGATCTCCATCAATAGAAGAGAGGAAATATTTTTACACAATAAAAATTTACTTTGCCATTAATGAAAATACAAAAATTTGCCAGAAAGGTAATTAAATTGAAAATACTATATCAAATGAGCTGACAGACCCAGTAAGAAAAAAAAATAATCACTTATTCCCTCACACATATCAATTCTAATTTATTTTATATGTAAATACATGTATGTGAGAATGGGTATTGACTATGAAACTTTCCAGATAAGATCAGGACATGTTAATAAGGGTGTGTGTATCATGAAGAGCTGAAGATTGGAGAAGGAGAGTGGAAAGACAAAGAAGAAAGACAAAATTTATGATGATATATTTTTCAATACCTCTTGATGTCAAAGTGACTGAATTTTTCCAGAACTTGAAGCCAAGTTAATAATGTGCCTTGAGATCATTTAAGACTATGTACTTAATCTACTGTCTTACTGTGTACTCAGGCTTTTTAAATTTAACAGGTTGTTCACTTTAGCCACAAATGCAATCAAAACAATGTGTTCCCCTTCATGTACTAAAAAATAACAAATGATATTGACAGACCTCTAATTGGTAATGCCAAATACCTTTTACAATTGGGTTTACAACTGGCGTTCTTTGATCCTTCATTTCTTCTTCTGAACCTTTACCAGAATAGATTCATCACTTCTTGATAAAAGTAAAACGATAGCCAATGAGATGGCCCTGAAGAGAAGAGGTATTATTTGTAAAAATCGGGAACCTGACTTATATCTTTGTTTGGCATTCACATTATAGAAAGAAAGAATTTTCTCAGACAATGCTCTCTAACTCCGCATTTACAGTGTCATGGACTAGCCCTAGAGAGCTAGAAGAGAGAGAGAGACAGAGACAGAGAGAGAAAGAGAGAAAGAAACAGAGCGAGAATAAAGTAAATTGACAATTTTAAAAAGGGAGTAGAATGGTATTTCAGGGTCAAAATCTGCTCCAGGAAGCTACACTTTCCAGATTTTACTCTATAACACGGGAATGCTCTAGAAAACACAGATATAGATGACCATGAGCTGTAAGTTCTGCAATTTTACTGTACTTGAAAACAATGCACTAGTTCAGACTTGTTCATAGTCAAGAATAAGACACACTTTACAGATCTATTACTTCTGGCACAGCAGGTCACATGAGCTTAATGCTCCTGTCACATACTCTAGCTGAAAATTCCCCCTGGGCTATTTTATAAATTAATCCCAGGAGATGCTTCCCACGGCAGTAGATTATGTCACTATTGAAGAAACTTGTGTGGAGGGAAATCTCAGTGCTATGAAGAAACTGCAAGCAAATCCACCCACGGTTTCCCTGGATTGAGACATTAACTGAAACTGTCTGATCAGGAAACAAGTGAGAAGCACCAGAGTGAGAAAAAGGGCGGCACTGTGATTATCCTCCAGCCTGCATGCTATAAAAAAATTATTAGGATGATATTTAGAGCAAGTGCATGTAATGCATTATCCCAGAAGATGAGCAAACCCACAAGAGACCCATGAATTTCTTATTCCAGGATGTGTTTGTGAGTATATGTGGTGTGGGGAGCTCTATGTGTATTTGTGTATTTAAAATGAGTTAATATAAATAACTTCAGTTGAAATGAGAGAGTACATTCTATTCTTTTTCCATCTAATACTTGTAGCTATCTCTTGCTCTCATGACTTTGTTCCACGGAGTTCCTTTTTTAATGTAATTTTATTTATATATTTATTTATTACAGTTTACACTGTAATACACAGTTTGTATCCCTGCTGCAGCCCTCTCCCTTGTCTCCTCCCAGTCCCACTCCCACTCCCTCTTCTCCCCTATACCCTTTCCTTAGTCCCCTGTTAGGGAAGGTCCTCCTCCCCTTCTACATGGCTTATCAGGTCTCATGAAGGCTGGCTGCATCACCTTCCTCTGTGGCCTGGCAAGGCTGTGCCCTCCACAGGAGGAGGTGATTAGAGAGCCAGCCACCGAGTTCACTTCAGAGACAGCCTCTGTACCTCTTACTAGGAAACCCACTTGGAAACTGAGTAGCCAATGGGCTTCCTTTAAACAGGGGTTATAGGTCCTCTCCATGCATAATCCTTGGTTGGAGTATTCATCTCTGTAGATCCCCCTGGTCCCAGGTATTTTGGCTTTGTTGTTATCCTTGTGGAGTTTCTGTGTTCTCTGGGTCTTTCTATCTCCCTCTTATTCCATAAGGATTCTGGCACTCTGACCAAAGTTTGGCTATGGGTCTCAGTATCTCCTTTGATACCCTGGTGGGTAAATTCTCTCAGAGGTCCTTGAGGAAGGCTCCTGCCATGTTTCTTGTCTTCATAGCAGCTCTATTCATAATAGCAACGTTCTGGAAAAAAAAAACAAAACTAGATGTCCCTCAATGGAGGAATGGATACAGAAAGTGTGGTACATTTACACAATAGAATAATATACAGCAAATAAAAACAAGAAAATCATGAAATTTGCAGGCAATTTGTGGGAACTAGAAAAGATCATCCTGAGTGAGGTAACCCAGAAGCATAAAGACACTTACGATATATATGCACTTAAAAGTAGATATTAAACATATAATATAGGATAAACATACTAAATTCAATAGTCCTAAAGAAGCTAAGCAGCATGGAGGATCCTAGGTGAGATGCTTAATCCTCATTCGGAAAGGCAAACAGGACACCCATGTCGTTTTTATCATCAGCTATCGTGAATGCTGTTTTTACTTCTTCAGAGAGGAGATGAGATGACAGGCATTCCCAAGGTTTGCTAATCCATGGCTGGGGCTGAGCCCTTGGCATTTTTATCTAGCTATTCCTTGGCCTAAGCCTGGAAGCTTCTAGTCTCCGTACAATCTAATGTTATGGAAGTCCAGACCTAGAAGGCTTCAGCTTCCAGCCTCCATATGCTAACCTAGGCATAGAATGTTCTCAGCCTCTGAGGCTTACTACTGAATAAGCTCCCCCTTACTATCTCTTTCTTGTCTCTGACTGGCTGTTTCAACTCAGCAGTTATGGCCCAAAACTCGCCAAGCTGCCTGATTCAAACTAGCTTCTCTCTGATTCTCACTGAATTAATTGCTCTGCTTAGAAAAACTGCCTCTGAACTCCACAAACTGAACTGCACAAACTCACATTCAACTGAACTATTTATACTAAATAGTAATGAACTGTACTGTACTTCCAAACTGTACTGTACTGTCTCCATGAACTCTCTCTCCCTCTCTCTCTGTCTATACTCTCTCAAGTATTTTCCTCTTTCCTGTCCCTTCTCTATTCAAGAATTGGGTATAATTTATCTCTGACTCATTCTGTAAAATCATTCTCTGATTTATCACTAATGTGACCCTCAATTAGTCATTGTTTGGAAGTAAAGATATATGCTGAAGGTGTATCTCTTCCAGACACAGGGAGTAAAGGTGAGCATTTCAGCTGGAATACACAGACTTAGGTTTTTTGATGTGATATTTTGCCAGAGTAGCCACATTGTTGGATTCATATTCCTCTACAGACACTACTCTAAATCATGTGAAATATACTGTTGTCTGGCTTCTGAAATGAAAAAAAAAAAACAACATTACAAATATAATACATACATATTGTAATAGTTACTTAAAATACAATTTCAAAATGCTTTACCAAATATATATTGAATGTAATTTACTTAATTTTAATTGGTTCTTATACTTATATGCATACCACGAAAATTTCAAAAAGCTGAATGTTCATCTACTTCAGTTCTCCTGTTTCAATTTTTATTTCCAACTCCACTGTTTTTTTGACTCCTCTTCCACACCTAATCTATATTTGTTTTAAAACTCCACATAAAAGTGGAGTTATATAAATATATGTATGTATGTATATTCTACCTTTAAGATTAATTTCCCTAGTAAGACTTCAAAGAAGAAAACTAAATTTTCATAGGTAAGTGCTTATTTATTGGAGATTTCTTCTTCTGGATTAGGAATAGAGTCATGTGTCCATTTCTCAGATTTGTTGTAGAACCCCAGCTGTGTGACACATGCTGTGTGTATTTCCAGCCATCTACTCAGGGCTAAGAGGAAAGTCGATAGCACTAAGCACCTTCATAAACAAAATTGAAATATCTCATACAAGCAAATAAGAGCTCGCCTGAAAGCTCTAAGGAGGAAAAAAAGAAGTAGACATACTCAAGAGCTGGAAATAATCTAACTCAGAGCTGAAATCAATAAACTAGAAACAAAGAAAACAATTCAAAGGATCAACAAAACCAAGAGCTGTTTCTTTGGGAAGATCAACAAGATAGACAAACCTTTAGCCAAACTAACTAAAAGGAAGAGAGACAGTATCCAAATCAAGAAAATCAGAAATGAGAAGTGGGACAAATGGACAGACCCTGAGGAAATCAAAAGAATCATTAAGTCTTATTTGAAAAGCATAATGTCACAAAATTTGAAAATATTAATAAAATGGACAATTTTCTTGATAGATTCCACTTAATACCAATACTCAGCAGACTATTCCCTAAAATCGAAATAGAAGGAACATTACCAAACTCTTTCTATGAGGTCACAGTCACCTTTTTACCTAAAGAACCAACAAAGAAAGAGAATTTCAGACCAATTTCCCTTATGAACACAGACACAAAAATACTCAATAAATACTCACAAATCGAATCTAAGAACACATTGAAGTTATCATGTATTATGACAAAGTAGGCTGCATTCCAGGCATGCAGGGGTGGTTCAATATACAAAAATCCATCAATGGAATCCACCATAAAAAACAATCTGAAAGAAAAAATCCACATGATCATCTCCTAGATATTGAAAAACCATTTGATAAAATCTAACATCCATTCATGTTTAGAGTTTTGGAGATATCCAGTATAAAAGGAACATACCTAAACATAGTAAAATCAGTGTACAATAAGCCTGTAGCCAATAACAAACTAAACAGAGAGATACTTAAATCAATTCCACTGACATCAGGGACAAGACAAGGCTGCACACTCTCTCCATAGCTCTTCAACATATACTTGAAGTCCTAGCTAGAACAATAAGACAACTATAAGAGATCAAGGGGATAAAAATCAGAAAAAGAAGTGAAAGTATCACTATTCACAGATGATATGATAGTATATATGAGTGAGCCCAAAAATTTAACTAGTACTCCTTCAGCTGATAAACAGCTTCAGCAAAGTGGCTGGATACAAAATTACCTCAAAAACAAAACAAAACAACAACAACAACAAAAATAAAAAATAAAAAACAAACAAACAAAAAAACCTTCAGGTCTCTGAGGAAAGAAATTGAAGAAGATATTAAAACACCAACACAATTCTTTACAAACCTTGAAAGAAAATATCTCAAGATCATTTGGAAAAAAAAAAAACCAAAACAACAACCCAGAATGGTTAAAACAATCTTGTACAATAATATCTCCATCCCTGATTGATCTTAAGCTGTACTATAGAGCAACAGTAATACAAATGCATGTTACTAGCCTAGAAACAGACTGTTGGATCAGTGGAATCGAATCAAAAACCCAGAAATAAACCCACATACCTATGGATACCTGATTTCTGACAAAGATGTCAAAACCATTCAATGAAAAAAAGAGAATCTTCAACAAATGGTGCTGCTCAAACTGGACGTCTACATGTAGAAAAATGCAAATAGACCAATATCTGCACAAAAATCCAAGTGGATCAAAGACCCCAACATAAAACCAGACACACTGAATCTCTTAGAAGAAAAAGTGGGGAAGAACCTTGAATTCATTGGCACAGGAGTCAACTTCATGAACAGAACACCAACAGCTCAGGCTCAAAGATCAATTATTAATAAACAGTGCCTCATAAAAGTAAAAATCTTCTTTAAAGCATAGAACACTATCAATAGAACCAAATTAGAGCCTACAGACTGGGAAAAGATCTTCACCAAACCTCCATCTGACAGAGAGCTAATATCCAGAATATATAAAGAACTCAAGAAGTTAAACACCAACAATCCAAACAATCCAATTAAAAATGGAGTACAGGGCTAAACAGAATTCTCAACATAGGAATATTCAATGGTGAAGAAACACTTAAAGAAATAGTCAGCACCCTTTTTCATCACCGAAATTCAAATCATAACAACTCTGAGATTCTATCTTTCACGAACAGTATTCCTAAGACTAAAAACTCAAGTAACAACACTTTCTGGAGAGGGTATGGAAAAAGGGGAACACTCCTCCATTGCTGGTGTGAATATAAACTTTTACAACCACTTTGGAAATCAATCTTGTGCTTTCTAAGAAAATTTGGTTTAGCGCTATCTCAAGATCCAGCCATACCACTCCTGGGCATATACCTAAAAGATGTTCCACCAATCAACAAGAATATTTGCTCAGCTGTGTTCATGTGTTCATAGCAGCTTTATTTGTAATAGCCACAATCTGTAAACAACCTAATGTCCATCAACAGAAGAATGGATATAGAAATTATTGCATATTTACACAATAGAACACTACTCAGCTTTTAAAAACAAAGTAATCATGAAATTTGGAGGCAAATTTATGGAACTAGAAAAGATCATCTTGAATGAGGTAATCAAGAACCAGAAAGATACATACGGTACTCACTTATAAGAGGATATTAACAATATATTACAGCACAACCATACTGAAAAATACACACTTAAAGAAGCTAAACAACACAGAGGACCTTAGAGAGGATGCTTAAATCTCATTCAGAATGGCAAACAGGAGAGACACCAGGAGCAATGGAAGAAATGAAACAGGATGGGAGCCTACTGTAGAGGGTCCTCTGAAAGCCTCCACCCAACAGGGGATCTAAACAGATGCTCAGACTCACAGCCAAACTTTGGGCAGAGCACAGGTAGTCTTACGGCAGAAGGGGGTAATAGAAGGATGGTGTTGAAAAAGGGGATGAAGCTCAAGGAGACCAATAAAGCCAAAAAATCTGGGCCCGGGGCGGGGGAGGACTGCAGAGATTGATCCACCAACCAATGACTATTGATGGATTCTAGATTCTCTGCTTAAATATAGCCAATAGGCAACTCAGGCTCAATATGGGTTCCTGAGTAAGGAGATCAAGGGCTATCTCTGACATGAACTGTGTTGCCCTTTGATCATATCTGCCTGGCAATGTGCTCTTGCTGCTACTGTTTGCTGTTTTGCTGTTTGTTTTTGGTTCCTGTTTGCTTTTGCTGTTGCTGTTTGCTGTTTGATTAGAATGCTGCTATCCTGAAAATGAATAGTTGAATTGCCCCAAGGAACTACAAATAAAGAGGTTCACATTCTCCTTCCTCTTATCCATTTTTTTTTCCTCCCTAAGGTCTGTTGGTTGGAAAGGAGTTACAGGTGTTTAGGAACCCAACAACCCTAACTAGAAGAATGTAGGTAAAAGGAACTATGCTCCCTCTACCCACTAACCTTCTTTCCTATATGGTGTTGGAATGTTGGAAGGGAATGGGTGGAGAAGGGAGAAAAAGACACAAGGAACCCCAAATAAGGTAGGGTTTAAAAAAGTCAACGTCTACAATCTATGGACATGGAGTATCTTTCTATATTCTGACACATTAATAAAACTTAAACCACATTTAGATCCCGACACATTAATAGTATAAGACTTCAACACTCCACTCACAATAAAGGACAGGTCAACAAAACAGAAATTAAACAAAGAAACAATATCTCTAACAGAGGTCATGGATCAAATAGACCTAACAGACGTCTACAGAACCTTACACCCAAACACAAAAGAATTTACTATTTTCTCAGTACCTCATGGAACCTTCTCCAAAATAGACCATATGCTTTGTCACAAAGCAAGCCTCAACAGATACAAGAAGATCAAAATAATCCCTTGTATCCTATCTGATCACCATGGACCAAAGCTGGACCTCAACAACAGAAATAGCAAAAAGCCTACACACAAATGGAAACTGAACAACTTGCTACTAAATGACAGCTGGGTCAGGGACGAAATAAAAAAAGAAATTAAAGTCTTTCTAGAATTCATTGAAAATGAAGACACTACATACCTAAACTTATGGGACACAATGAAAGCAGTGCTAAGAGGAAAGTTCATAGCACTAAGTGCCTTCAAAATATAATTTTTTAATGTGCTGGTCTGGGGTTATTTATTCTCTGTGTTTTAGTTGCATGTGGTTAGCTTCTTTGGGTTGAAGTTTTTCTTTCAGTGCCTTGTCTAGGGCAGGAGCTACAGATAGCTATTGCTTAAAAGTTTTATCATGGAATGTCTTATTCTCCGCGTTCTGGCTTTGAGACTTTCAATTGAAAATGCGGGTGCTATTCTAATAGATCTGCTTTTATATGTTACTTGGTCTTTTTCACTACTAACTTTTAATTAGTTTAAAATATTTTCTTTTGTTCTATTTAGTATTTTGGTTATTGTATTATGAGGTGTACATCTGGTTTTAGTGCATTCCATTAAGTGTTATATGTGCTTCTTGTACCTTGATAGGCATCTTTATCTTTATGTTAGTAAACTCATCTTCTATGCTTTTGCTGAAAAAAAGTTCTGTACTTTTGACTTAGGTTCATTTTCCTTCCTCTATTCCTACTATTCTTAGTTTTCTTTTCATAGTGCCCCAGATTTTCTGGATGTTTTGTGCCAGAACTTTTTTAAGATTTAACATTGTCTTAGAGAGGTTTCCATTTCTTTTTCTTTTTTTCCTTTCTTATCTTTAATGTCTAAGATTCTTTTTTTAATCTTTTTTTACTTTAATTATTTATTATTACAATGTATTCACTTTGTATCTCATCTGTAGCCCCTTTCCTCATCCCCTTCCCAACCCACCCTCCCTCCCTCTTCTCCTCCCATGCCCCTTTCTCAATCCACTGATAGGGAAGGTCCTCCTCCACTTCCATCTGTTCCTAGACTATCAGATCTCATCTGGACAGGCTGCATTGTGTTCCTCTGTGGCCTGTTACAGCTGCACTCCTCCTAAGAGAAGGTGATCAAAGAATCGGCCACTGAGTTCATGCCACAGACAGTCCCTGTTCCCATTACTAGTGAACCCACTTGGACACTGAGCTGCCATGGGCTACATCTGTGCAGGGCTTCTAGGTTATCTCCATGTATGGTCCTTGGTTGGAGATTTTTTTTTCCATCTCTTGTATTCTGTTCCTGGGGTTTGGTACTGACATTCCTGGCAGAGGTTCTATATTTCTGTTTTGATTTTCCCTTGATGGGTTAGTTTACCTAAAATTAAATTCATATAAAACTAATAATATTTCAAATAAGTTAAAATTTATTTCTAAATTATTTTACCTAACATAACATTTATCTCTTTTACTTTTAAAGCTGTATTTAACGATGGAAACTGATATTTCATATACCATTATTTTATTTATTTTTTAATTTTATTTTTCCTCAATTTATTCATTATATATTCCAATTGAAGCCCCCTCCCTCAACTCCCTAAAATTACATCCCACCTCCCTCTTCTGCCCATCCCTTTCCTGTAGTACACTGAAAGGGGGAGTTCTCCACCATTGCCAAATGCCCATAGGTTGTTAAGTCTCATCAGGAATGCCTGGATCTTCTTCCTCAGTGGCCTGGCAAGACTGCATCACCACCAGGGGACAGTGATCAAAGAGCAGACAACAGAGTTCATGATAGATTCAGCCCCTGATCCCTTCTCTCAAAGATGCACATGGAGACTGATCTGCCAATGGGCCACATCTGAGCAGGTTGTCTGGGTCCTCCTGCACGGTCCTCAGTTGGTGTATCAGTCTCTGCAGAACCCCTTGGCTCAGATACAGAAACTGATAGCAGGAATGTTCCCTAAAGCCTATAAGAAGACCCATTCCTGAACACTATGCTTCAATTTTAATCAGTAGAGAATCTGAAACTGCTACTTTTATAATGGGTTCCTTATAGGTTTTGCTTTTCAGTGAGAACTATGCCTCAGTAACTGCGCAGCTATTGGCTACCGCCATGAAGCTCTTGCTTAGTTTTGGTCACAAAGTCTTTCAATTTTCCAGCACAAAAGCAGATGTAATGTGTCTATTCAGTCATCACAGCACTCCTTGTAAAGACTCTGAGAATCAGAAAGTGGATAGGATTTAAGAGGGTAAAACAAGGTGTAGTTTTTGTTATTAAATAATAGAGATGATGGATAGATAGATAGATAGATAGATAGATAGATAGATAGATAGATAGAATTGTAAATCAGTCTTAATCTAATTCTCCTTGGAAGTTAATTAGGAATACTCCTCCTCAGGTTTACAACATAATGGAATCCCTGACTGAAGTATTAAAATGAGATAACTTTGTGCTATTTTCTTTTCAACTGCTGCATTTTAAGGAACTTCCAAATAGGAATGACAAACTAGCCATGCTTTATATTTGAGAATACAGAATATTTTAACAAAACTCAGTTTTATATATTTTAGGAAGCTTAATTCAAATACCCAAGTGAGATGATTCTAACACGTGGAGCTGTGAATTTGGAGAAACAGAGACATAAATAAACTGACACTATTTCTGTAAAGTAGTTTGTGCAGTATGTGTAAGTTACATAATCCAATCAGATAATATAAGGTCCATCCTGCAATACATGGGCAAAAAAAACCAACAAAACACCAGAAAGGTTTAGACCAGCCTGGAACAAACTGGTAAGACCTCTATTACTAGGGAGAGCCTTTTCAACAATCCTCCAACAAGTAACTTGGGATAAGTGTATAAACTTGCAGTGATCTGTGTGTATTACTGTGGTCCCAGCCAGTTTTGTTGCTGTTGCTGTTGTTGTTATTTTTTCCTGTTGTTTTGTCTAAAAATAATTTGCACTATCCAGACCTACAACATAGGTTGGTTTAATTCTCCTTTCTCAATTTCTTTTTGTTTTTCCTTAATTTTTATCTTGCCATTGTCCTCTCTATTCTTCCCACCTCCCTACCCCCTCCTGCATCTCTTCTGGAATAAAGAAATGAGAAAGAAACAGTTTAATTTTATGAAAGCATATCAACTATAATGACAATTTTGAAATGGAAAAGAAGTAAGATTTCATACACCATTAAAATGCTTTTCCATTACTTAAAATTAACAGAAAATTACTCTAGTACACGAAGTCTGATATAACAATAGTCCATGACAAAATAGAGATTGTCAGTATATATTGCAATAAAATGCAAAATAATTAGTTCCTGTTATATTATATGACTTGGGTAGGTCAATGACTCTTCGTAGGTTCATTATTTTTAACTGTAATAAGATTTAAAATTCTTAACTTGAATATCAATGTGTAGTAAGGATTAAAAGATCACACTTGTAAGCCCACTTTTAACATGAAAATATTGACTAAAAGCAGGTATTATATAAGCTGTAATGTCAGTTGCCTGAAACAAGCACATGAAACACAGACTACCCCCTGTTGTAATTGGGTAGATCAATATGCAGAGATCCCTTATAATCGAGAAAACAGGAGCCAATTTACAAGCGAGCGAAAAATTAAATAAAAAAAACAATTCAAAATCATCACCGGAAGTAAAGCTTTAGGTGGAAAGTAGTCGTCATCAAAGTGATGAAAATTATAATGTGAATTCTATATTTTCTTGTTAAAATATCAAAATAAGTGACCTTGAAACTCAATGACTAGCTCATTAAGCTTCCCCTCCCCCCCCTTTCCCAAGGGAGGAGCAGCCTTGCTAGGCCACAGATAAGGACATTGCAGCCAGTCCTGATGATACCTGATAAGCTAGGATCAGATGTAAGGGGAGGAGGACCTCCCCTATCAGTGGACTCTGAAGGGTAAAGGGCGCAGGGAGGAGATGAGGGAGGGAGAGGGGATTAGGAGAGAAAGAGGAAGGGGGCTAAGGCTGGGATACAAATGAATGACCTGTGATTAAAATAAAAAATAAATTATAAAAAAGAAAATAGTTAATCCAGGTATGTATGTGATGAACAAGAACTCGTGAGAAAGTCTTATATAAGCTCTAAATACATATGTATATATCAGCACTATATGTAATTTTAGATAGTAGTATGATTCACTATGTTTTTTAGGAGGGTGTTCTTACTGTTAATTTGCACTCTTTCTTCATCCCTCTGTACTTATCTTCCTTTCTCTCACCTCATTTCCCCATTCTGTCATATCACTTGAACACTGCCAATCTCACCTCTATTGCTCCTTTACACTCCACCCCTCAGTGATCTCAGGAATCATTATGGAGTAGGAGACAGAAACATTTTACAAACCAGCAAAACAAAGAGTTTCCTGTGAGGTTTTGTCTTCTAAGATGTGTCAAGGGATACCCGTGAAGTCTTGTCACATGACCAACTAAACATGAGCTCAACAATAGATGTGCTGACTTAGAACTGGTGAGGTTAGACTGAGGTTGGAAGAATAGAGAAGAAGCTCAAGAGACCTCCACCTTACACAAACAAAAGCAGATAAATACAGAGAGCTGAGAGGGGAGAAATAGTTTTCTTCAGGGAAGAGCATACCAACTGATTATCTAATAACAAATGGCCAACGTTAAAAACATAGAGATGAGTAACATTATACAGACTGAGCAGGCTGTATTTGTACAGTCATACATGTCATTAAGTCACCACTTAAAATGAATCTTCAGATGCAAAAACTACACATATATGTATACATATATGTACATAACATTCATGGATGTATATAACAAAATGTAATACTAAAATATCCATATATACGTATTTGTATTCCTCCAAATTCATGTAGATATTTGTAAGCACACACCCAAACATATGTAATGAGTATATTTATATGTCTGTAAAATTAAAATATGAAAGGGTTTGGAGGGAGGGAAAATAATGGGGAAATGTAACTGTATTACATTCTGAAAACATAACAAATCAACAAACAAAAACCAAAGAACAGAATCACAACATGCTTACTAAAGATGTAAATCTGTTTAAATGCTTCATTGTTCAAATCACAGTTAAGTTAACATCAAACTCAAATGAGCAGCTTCAACCTTGGAGCAACTGTACCATAAACTAAAATTTTTCTGCAATCCAAACTGAGTCAAAAGTATAAAGTTCTCTCTTTTGTCCTAAATATGTGAATATGTAAAGTATCTTTTTAACAAGACAATGTTGTTAACTTATATGGAGTCTCAGCGATTTGCTTTTAATGCAATATAAATTTCCATTATGTGTTGTGCTTCTTAATGAAAATGTGAATTTTATTTCATTTTTAAAGGTTTTTCTATAAAGTTATGAGTCCAGATCCACTAAATTGAACTTGATTGACTATGATCTCTTTTTACTTTTATTACTGGTCATTTTAGAGTTCATGGTGAGTTCTGATTAATTTTGCCTAAGATAAGAGTAATTTGAGCACTGAATTTAAGTGTTCTCTCCCTATACCCTACCCAATGGGGAAAATAACACAGTTTCTGACAAGATATAATCATAAAGGATAATATTCTTTGGCTTAATTATCATGACTGTTGCTTGCTGGGAGGCAAATTAGACAAATCTATTTTAGCAACATGCTGAGCCTATCTTTAGTGATTCTTTATATCCTAAGAAGACGATACACATCAAAATATTCCTGAGAAAACTGAAACATTTATCAGTTATATGTGAGGTCTTAGTTAAAAGTCATTTGTTTGTGAAATAATTTTAACCACAATTACTTTTTTCTGATAACTTTCTTAAACCTAAGTCATATAAATAAACAATAATTTTCTATGTAATCAATTTTTGCCTCTTCAGCAATATATATATATATATATATATATATATATATATATATATATATATGTACTATTTGGATGCTTCATGTTCAGTAAATGTCTTGCTTGTACTTTTATAGATCATTAAAAAATAAATTTATGCTAAATTCATCTTAAATTTCAACTCACATGTTTAAAGTAAAAAGTACAATTGTTCTTCTCAGGTAGAGTACTAACAGGAGAGTAAGGAACTTCTGCTTTGTAGTCACATGGCATGCAAACACAGATATTTTTATTTTACAATGATGTTTATTTTATTTTAATTATACTATTGCTAAATATGTACTTTAAAGTAAGTATGAAATGAACTATCACCCTAAATATATTTACTTAGAAAACTTTGATTGCATATAAAACTATCATCCACCTGCATATCTAACAATCTAGTTAGTAGAAACAGTGGTACATCATTTATATTCTGCACCTATTTTTATATTTTTGTTACCATTTTCCAAAGCTCCAGTTGGGCAGCCTTCTGTAAATAGAAATTACATGTAAATAGAAATTCATATAAATAGAAATTTATAAAAAATTTTAATACCTTTATCAACTAGTGAATAATAGTATACATTCTGACTTATTCTGGTGTCATATCATATGCTGTATTTTCATAATCCTGTAAGGTTACATTTAGTTATATATAGGAAAACCTACTTAGTAATGGAATGTCTTCCTGAAAAACTCTTAGTTTTATCACAACCTTGATTGAAATTAAGCTATTTTACTTGTCTTAAAATAAATTACCACCATCATCAAAATTAAGATATCTAGAGCCTATGCAAATGATGGCTGACCTGTAATTTCTGTGTTTAGTAAGCAGATACAGAGAACTCATAGAACGATTTCACAAGCCAGAAGAGCCTTAAAAAGCATGCACAGGAATTTTTCTGTCTCCCTGTTCCCACGGTGAAGCTTATCCTAATGTCTTCAGTGAATTATCTTGAGGGACATGAGGAACCTATGCATAATAAACAAAAGAACCTACTTAGGGTGCAGACTAATATATTTTCACATTAAATTATCTGGTAGTTTGAAATTTGAACATAAAATTTATTGGTGTGAAATCCACCAGATTTTAACTTGAAGAACAAAGAACTAATTTGACCACACTTTTCTTTCAAATGACAGTCTTGGCCAGGAGTTTTCTAAGAAGAAAGAAACAAAAAAATTGAGAGAACCAAGTCTCAAAACAAGAAAGAAAGATCAGGAATTCCAAAACTGAGTAATACAATCTAAGAAAAACTTTGGCATCAGGTCATATATTTGACCTGAATTTCAGACTATGTTCTGAATCTGGATAGCTCTTATTTTTGGATCTGTTATTTTCATGTGATGATACTAATAACTATTAGAAGTAATTTCTTTTTTAAAGAAATGAGTTTTGGATACTTGCTATTAATAGTCTGGTTCATAAATTTACCTCAGTGAAAATTAATGATTGAATTTCATATTCCTAACAAAACTAATTTTGAACTGCTTCTTCATTTTAAAGTCATATAAATTTCTGCTTGTTTAAAGTTCTGAAGTGTCTTAATCCAGTGCCTCAGACACTGTCCTCTCTACAAAGCATGGTTATGATCCGCTGGCCATGTTACGAATTACGAAGAAGTGTGATCTCAGATTTTCTTTTTGGTGGAGTTTGATTATTAAAGTTTTATATGTGCTCAGCTTTTCGGTTCATTAAATGAACCACTCTTTAGTAATTGATTATTCCTCTTTAGTAAAAAGATCTTCCGGCATTACCTCAGTGAAAATGTGAAGTCTAAGACTAGAAATAGAAGTGGAGACCCAGGCTCAGAGTATTAAAGAGTTAAGTTATTTAAACACTGCATTATTATGGGAGTCTTTATAATTTCAAATTACAAGAACATTGTTGCTCAAGAAATCAGTAATTTATTCTAAGTATGAGCATATTGCACTGTTATACCATAGAAAATTACAAATCCTTTTTAAAATTCATTTTAGGTATATGCAAAAGCTACAAATCTTTTGTATAATGTAGTTTATGTAATTGCAAATATGTGACACCATTGTTAGCATCTACATCTGTAAAACTGGTTCTTCGTGTTTTAAGGGTATGCAAAATATGATAAAGTTTCTATCTTATTCAATTTGAAAAAAAAAAACTATAAAATTTTGAAGTGTTTTCCTTTAGGTATTTCTGTTTAAAAGTCACTGTTATCTCTTTGAGCCATTACAATTTTTTTGTTGTTTTAATCTTATCTGCAAGGTAATATTGGAACCTTGGTCTTTGGAAAGCTGGCTGGCTTACAAGGATGAAGCAAATATACTCAAGCTCAAGCATTCAGGGTTGATATGCTTTAAAAAAAGATACATGGTTGAATCCGGAAAATGACTGTTGCCCTAGGCTACTGAGTTTAATCTTTCCCATTGCAGTATTATACACACAAAGATCTCCCTGATGGGTATCTGAGATAATTAAATAGATGCTACAGAGAGAGTTCCATTTAGAGACACACTACACAGCCCAGAAAGAGACAGTGTAGCAAATGATCCAAACTCATTCAATATTCTTTACACAAGCTTTCAGAATCCTTATTCATGAAGCATGATGGAGCAAAACCTATGAGAGGGGGCCCCAGCTTCAAGGAACCTCGAAGATTTAGTGAAGATTTTGAGCGTTTTCTTGTCATTAATCAAGTAGAGCTGATTTAACCATGGAAAACCATCAGTGAAGGAACTTATTTGGAGAGCAGAAGAGTTTCAGCTCTATCTAAAATGCACATCATAATTCTTATACTTATCTTTGTCTTAGTTTTGTTTATAATAAAACTCTAGTCACCAAGCTTTCCTAGAGATAAAGATAAAGTTATTTCATCTTAGCTATAGATCAGCTCTATAGCCACAGGGCACATATGGGAAATGGCTGACAGATTCCTGATGGCATACAGAGGGTAGTTCAGGTGCTGACCGAGATGAAATATGAAAAATAAAATGGAGAGAGAAGAGTTTTCTGGATAATTGTCAGTTATTATCTTCTATCCCATCACAAAGTCAGTAACAGTTACACAAAAACTGTGTGAGTTAAGACCTGGAGGCTACCCAGAGCCCTGTAACAGATACAGTGCAATCAATTAGGGAGATTTTGCACTATTTTCTTTTCGTTTTTTGTTTTTTTTTATTTTCTAGTCTTCAAATGTTTCTTTATTGGTTTCCTAAATAAATGCCAACATTAGTTTATTTGTCATGTGGATGTTCTTCTGCAAGCCTGTTTGTTCTGTGAATTGCACAACCCAATCACCCAACTAGGGAAGAGATCATGTCCACCTCTATAGCTCCAGTGCTTGCCTCTATACTCAAGGAATGGCCACATTCTCGCATAAACTAATTCACTTCAGTAGATAAGGAGAAAACAGGGCAAACACAACAGCTAAAGGTCTGTTCTTCCTTGAGAATGCAAGTACTAAAGTTAGGACTCAAATACATACTTGCAGTATTTTGTTACAAAAGTATAACATGTCTGTTGCTTTAATTGATTTTCTTTTTAAATTTTCATTTGTTCATTTATTTATTTTATTAATTTTTATTTATTACAATTTATTCACTTTGTATCTCAGCTACAGCCCTTCCCCCTTGTCTCCTCCCAGTCCCGCCCATTCTCCCTCTTCTTTCCCTAGGCCCTTTCCCTAGTCCACTGATAGGGGAGGACCTCCTTCCCTTCTATCTGACCCTAACCCATCAGGTCTCATCAAGGCTGGCTGTATCACCTTCCTCTGTCGCCTGGCAAGACTGCAACCCCAGTGGGAGGTGATCAAAAAGCCAGCCACTGAATTCATGTCAGAGACAACCCCTACACTCCTTATTAGGGAACCCATTGGAAAACCGAGCAGCTTATGGGCTTCCTCTGATCAGGAGATCTAGAACCTCTCCATACATTGTCCTTGGTTGGAGTATTGGTCTCTGCAGGAACCCCTGAATCCAGGATTTCTGGCTCTGAGTTCTCTGTGAGTCCTGTCCCCTTCAGTTCTTTCTGTCTCCCTCTTCTTCCATAAGGTTTCCGGCACTCTGCCCAAAGTTTGGCTCTGAGTCTCCTTCCATACACTGGTGGGGAGAGTCCTTCAGAGGTCCTCTGTGGAAGACTCCTGTCCTATTACTTGTCTTGATTTTCATCATAATCATAATTGCAAGTGTGACAGCAAGTGAATGAATTGTAATAATAATAATAAAAATCAATTTAAGCAACAAAATTTAAAAATTAAAAAGAAAAATAAGGTAATAAAATATTTTTTAAATCTTTTATTTTTTTTATTAATTACACTTTATTCATTTTGTATCCCCCCATAAGCCCCTCCCTCCTCCCCTGCCGATCCCACCCTCCCTCCCCTTTCTGCATGCATGCCACTCCCCAAGTCCACTGATAGGGGAGGTCCTCCTCTCCTTCTTTCTGATCTTAGTCTATCAGTTCTCATCAAAAGTGGCTGCATTGTCCTCTACTGTGGCCTGGTAAGGCTGCTCCCCCC
>NW_026596244.1:634972-660928 GCF_907164565.1 Psammomys obesus | reverse complement strand
CTGCAAATTTCATGATTTCCTTATTTTTCATTGCTGAGTAATACTCCATTGTATAGATGTACCACAGTTTCTGCATCCATTCTTCAGTTGAGGGGCATCTGGGTTGTTTCCAGCTTCTGGCTATTACAAATATTTTAGTTTGTTTAATGTACACGTCTGTGGTATATGAACACATTCCATTGAGTGTATTTAATTGTATATGAATAAGAATGTGGAATCCAATCAACCATCTTCTTCCTGATCTTTCTACCTTGTAGTTTACAACAGGGATAGAGCTAGCATATTGGACTATGGTAATTCACAAATTTACTGTATTTATTTCTCCACAGTTGCGAGTACATGTCATATGTGTCATGATTTCAGAATGTATTATTGGTTGAGGAAAATGATATTCATGTTTTCATGTTTTGTATGAGCCACATTTGCTTTGAGTTATTCCTCTGGGTACTCTTTTGAATTCTCTAAGTCTTTTATAGTTTTTGTGAGCATATACTATGGTGTTAATTATATGCAGAATTCAACAGATAATGCATATTGAGACTGAGTTCCAACCATGAGATGACAGATTACTATTCTTATATTTTTTCTTTATAGGAACTAGTTTTTTTTTTTTTTTACATAATATATTCTGTTTACAATTTTTTCTTTTTCTACCTCTTCCAGTTCCTCTCCACCTCCACTACGGTCAAAATCACCTCCTTTGTTACTAGTAAACAAACAGACTTTTAGGATAATAACTAATATAATATAATGTTATAATGTAATATATATATATATATAATAGAGTATAATGTGAGAAAACAAAACTAACACATTAGAATAAGACAAAACAAACAATAGGAAAAGAGCCCAAGAAAAGGCCAAAAAGAGACACCCACTCACTCAAGAATATACACGCAAGAATCCAATAAAAACACTAAACTGGAAGACATAATTCAAAGGACCTATGAGAAAAAAAATAAATAAACTAAACTAGTAATATAAAATTAATTAAAGAAAGAAAATCCCTGACACACCATTATTAGACTAGGAATTTCCAGAGATACTTGGAGCTAATTTTCTGTTAAAAACCTACTGCTGTGAATACAGCCTATCCTTCTTTTTTTCCCATTTTTTTTTTAACTTTTATTAATTACACTTTATTCATTTTGTATCCCCCCATAAGCTCCTCCATCCTCCCCTCCCGGTCCCACCCTCCCCCCCTTTCTGCATGCATGCCCCTCCCCAAGTCCACTGATTGGGGAGGTCCTCCTCTCCTTTCTGATCTTAGTCTATCAGTTCTCATCAGAAGTGGCTGCATTGTCAGGGTTCTAGGTTATCTCCACGGATAGTCCTTTGTTTCCCCAGTGAGAATCCCATGGAGGGAACTAAACCTTAATTTTCAAGTTGTTTTCAGTTGGCTATTGATTCTGGACTATAGAGAGGGGCATGTGTCCACTTCTTTCAGCTCTGAGATCCCATATGGAGCAGAGCAATGGAGGGCGATTGTCTGCTGCTCAGTATCAGTGAGCCCCTGTGTATGTTGATGCATTGATTAAGAGAGTCCTGTTTACTTAGTGTATTTCATCACCTCTGGCTCCTATGTACTTTCTTCGTCTTCTTTCATAGCATTCTTTGAGCCCCAAGAACCTGTTCTTGGGGCTCAAAGAATGCTATGAAAGAAGACGAAGAAAGTCTTTAATGGAGACATTTAATGGAGACATCCGGTTTAGGGTTGAGTATTACAATGTCTATCATTACTGCCCATATTATAAATAAATATATGCTTTCACAAGTGTCCTTCCCTCCTCCGCCCAATGCCATACAGCACCCAGTGCACACTCTTGTTTTAGCTACACCTAAATTTCAGATTTTTTTCCCTCTTTTTGGATTTGGACTATTTTGTCTAATCTTTTATAGGTTAAATTTTTGAAAGAGAAGAAAATAGACATAGTTTCTTATGGACATATTATTTTGGAACATTTATAGTGGAAATAATTTTACTTTATAGTAGGCAAATGTGTTCTAGACATTAAATTAAAAGGTTTTATTGCTGAGAAAGTACAAGAACTATATTATTAAGTTATAAATCTCAGAATTAATAAACAAGATAATGTTTACTGCTAATGGTCAATTAGTATATTGTTTTTCTCAGCCATTTTAGTGGCTAAACGAATGTAATTTACTTATTTTTTTCTCATTCTTATAAAAGAACAACAATATCTACAGATGGAAAATATTAAAAATCACTAATAAATCTGTAAGGTGTATGCATCTTGGTGTTCACTGCATTCCAGTTAAGAATTAATAAACAAAATAGACTAGGTTGTTATGAGAAAATATGTTCCTTTGATTACAACTTTAGCAAAGACAGGCTGTGGTTACAATATTTTTTTCCACAAAAGGTAAAACTACACTTTTAGGTTACAGATAATTAATGCTCAGTATATATATACACTTATATATGTGTATATATATATCAGAATCTAATTCTAATTTTAAATATTGGTGCAATTATGAGTACTGTATTATTGATTTTTTTTAATGTGGGATACTATTTAATAGACTATGCTACTCAGGATATATTGAAAGACATACAGACAAATGAGTGGCAGCTCATAATGGCAATGTCAATACATGAAACTTCCAGGTTTGGTTGAAGTATCTGTAAGTTTTTTGACAGCTTAAAAAGAAATTGCATTCTTTGTATTTTTTATTTTTGTGTCTAAAAAAAAATTTAATAAAACCTTGAAAACTGAAGATGAATTTTGTGTTTTCATTTTAAATACCTCAGTAATAATAAAAACGACAGAATTATTTTATTATACTTATAAAACTATTTCTAGCAAATTACTGAAGTAACTTATAGTTTTCATGAAATGTTAAAACTTACTTACCTATCTAGTAATCATAGTAGTCAAACACAAACAAAAATGTTACATAGAATATCAGTGAGGTGCTCTCACTCTCTCACACATCCAGACTGGCTTTTTCCTCAGTTCCAACAAGAGGAAAGGCATTTGTTAAGACAGGAAAGTTTATTTTCAGAACACCTACAGCTTATCTCACTTAGCATTAGGGGAAATATGTTTATATTAACAAATTTACAATGTGTAAAAGTAGTTTTATTCACCAGATTTTAATTGTCATTTCAGAGTCCTACTGCTAACCTAGGCCTAGTCCTGGAAGCTTCTAGTAGTATCTGTACAATCCAATCTAGGCCTAGGATGCTTTTAGCCTCTAGGACTTACTGCTGAATAGCTCACTCTTACTAGATCTTTCTGAATTCTTGCTGGATGCTTCAACTCCGCTATCCTGGGTCAAACCCTTCTCCAAGCTGACTGATTCAAACTAGCTTCTCTCAGCTTCTGACTGAATTTCTCTGCTTGGACTCCTACTAACTTTGTTAGTTTGTTCTCATCTTCTGGCTCCTTTTCTCACTCTCTGGTTTGTTCTGTCTTTACCTGTGTCTAGCTTGTTTTCTCTCTGCAACTTGCCTCTGTACTACTCTTCTAGAAAAATCGCTTCCTCTCTTTGTGCTGCTCTTTCAAGTATCTTCTCTTTCATCTCTGTTCTCATGAGAGCTGACTATCTTTAGTCTGTCAAATCTTTCTCTAATTCATCACTTTGTCAGCCTCTCAATTAAACATCACTTCGAATATGGGTACTTCCTTACACAAAGTAACTTTACCTTCATTGTTTGGATTACAAGTGTATATGAAGGACATATTTGCATTCTAGCCACATCACACAGACCTAGGTTTTTGCTTGTAATATCTTGCCAAAGCAGCCATGTCACTGGATTAGAATCCCTTTACAATATTTTAGCAAAACAACACATTAAACCACTTGGTTTCTGGAGTAACAGTTTCCTTATGTGACCAAATTTAGCATATATTTATCTCTTTTTCTTACCAACAGCCATCATGATATTAGCTTAATATTTTCAATTGTCCTTTAGAAGAGTTGTTTTATTTTTAAGAAATTGCCATATTTTACATGCTCCAATCGCATGCTTTTTAAAGTCTATGGGAAGCAACTTTGTCCTTAAGAAAGAAGACCAATAAGACTAACTAACCAGGATCCAGAGAGGCTAGCTGAGACTGAAGCATCAACCAATGACCATGCAGGAACTGTACCAAGGCCCCTTACAAGATATAGCAGATAGGCAGCTTAGGCTTTATGTGGGTCCTCTAGTGAGGGAAGTGGGGATTGCATTGGACACAGACTCACTTGCAAGTTTTATGATAACTTCCCCCTGGCTGGACCACCTTACCAGGCCACAGGGGAAAAGAACGCACTCAGTCTTGATGCAAGATAATGAACTGGTCTGGGTGGGAAAGGAAGCTCCATTTTCTGTGGAAGAGGTGAGGAGCTCTAGGGCTATAACCAGGATGTAAAGTGAATAAAAAGAAAGAAAGGAAAAGAAGGAGATGAGAGTCAGCACGCTGAGTAAGGACTCTCTCGCAGCAATCCTAGAATTTGGTTATGTCATCATTTGGTGCTGTCAAATCTTTTAGGAAATAGTCAATCTTTATTGTAGAAAATGAAAACATATGTTACATTTTAGCACATTTACAGTTGCTGAAGTGATTCAGAGATAATTGCATATCTGTAATAACTTGCCTGACCCACTAAAAACCATTGTCAAATTAATGATCTGAAGAATAAACGTATGTCAGTATCAAACCTTGAATTTCTCACATGATTTAGAAGAACACTTCTGTTAACAGAGAATATACAAACTTTGTAATGCAAAGTGAAGAAATACTTTTTTTCTGTTCTTTTCAGTATTAAGATCTTTGTGGTAAGTGCTTCCAGCCTTAGAAATTAGATACTAATGCTTATTTTTGACATAACATTAAGTCATTCATATTTTTACAATACATTTTTGCTGACATGTTTTGTTCATTTGAATCTTCTGTAGGAACTTCATATTTAAAAAAATCCTATTTATTTATTTTAATTTATTCACTTTGTAGCCCCTCTGCAGCCCCCTCCCTTGTCTCTTTCCAATCCCACTCACCTTCCCTCCTCTATTCCTATGCCTTTTTCCTAGTCCACTGATATGAGAGTCCACTTCCTTTTCTATCTGACCCTAGCCTATCAGGTGTCATCAAGGCTGGCTGCATAATCTTCCTCTGTGGCCTGGCCAGGCTGCACCCTCCAGCGGTAGGTGATCAGAGAACCAGCCATTGAGTTCATGTCAGAGACAGCCCTTATACCCCTTGCTAGGAACTCATTTGGAAAGTGAGCAGCCAATGGGCTTCGTCTGGGTTGGGGGTGTAGATTCTCTCCAGATATGGTACTTGGTAGAAGTATTAGTCTCAGAAAAGACCCCTGTGCCCACATTTTTTTGAATCTGTTGATCCCTTTGTGGATCTCCTGTCCCCTCAAGGTCTTTCTATCTCCCCTTTCTTTCATAAGATTCCCTGTACTCTGCCCAAAGTATGGCTATGAGTCTCAGCATCTGCTTTGGTTCCTTGCTGAGTAGAGTCTTTCAATGGCCCACTGTGGTAGGTCCCTGTCCAGTTCCCTGTTTTCTCCTTCTTCCAATGCCCTTCCAGTTTGCTTTTATGAATGAGGATTGACCATCATGACCAAGGTCTTCCTTCTTGCTTAGCTTCTTTAGGTATACAGATTTTAATATGTTTATCCCATATTATATGCCTAATATCCACTTATAAGTGAGTACATACCATGTGTGTCTTTATGGTTCTGGGACAACTCACTCAGGATGAACTTTTTTAGTTCCCACCATTTGACTACAAATTTCCTGATTTTCTTGCAGTATTCCATTGTGCAAATGTACCACAATTTCTGTATCCAATCCTCAGATTAGGGACATCTGGGTTGTTTCCAGATTCTGGCTATTACAAATAAAGCTGCCACTAAATGGTTGAGCAAATGTCCTTGTATATTTGAGCATATTTTGGATGTATGTCTAGGAGAGCTATTGCTGGATCGTGAGGTAACACTCTTTCTAATTGTCTGAGAAAGCACCAGACTGATTTCCAAAGTGCTTTTACAAGTTTACATTACCACCAGCAATGGAGGAGTGTTCCTCTTTCTCCACATCCTCTCCACCATATGTTATCACTTGAGTTTTTAATCTTAGCCATTCTGATAGGTATAAAGTAAAATTTCAGGGTCGTTTTGATTTGCATTTTTCTGATGTCTAAGGATGTTGAGCATTTCTTTAAATGTTTCTCTGCCATTCAATATTCCTCTATTGAGAATTCTCTGTTTATCTCTGTTCCCCATTTTTTAAATTGGATTACTTGATTTGTTGATGCTTAACTTCTTGAGTTCTTTATATGTTCTGGATATTAGTGCTCTGTCAGATATAGGAGTGGTGAAGATCCTTTCCCATTCTGTAGGCTGTCGTTTTTTTCTTTGTTTATTTTTGTTTTTTTGACAACAGTGTCCTTTGCTTTACAGATGCTTTTCAGTTTCATGAGGTCCCATTTATTGGCTGATCTTAGAATCTGTACTGTTGGTGTTCCTGTTGGTACAGGAAGTTGTCTCCCATACCAAGGAGTTCAAGGCTCTTCCTCATTCTTTCTTATTCGAGGTTTAGTGTGTCTGGTTTTATATTGAGGTCTTGATCCACTTGGATTTTAGTTTTGTGCAGGGTGATAAATGTGGATCTATTTTCATTTTTCTGCATGTAGACATCCAGTTGGACCAGCACCATTTGTTGAATTCTTCCTTGTTTAGCTTCTTTAGGACTATAGGAATAGAAATTTTAGTATGTTTATCCTTTTTTATTTGGCTAATATAAATCTATAGTAGAGAATATATTTCTGCTTCTGGGTTACCTCACTCAGGATGATCCTTTCTAGTTCTTACCATTTGTCTGCAAATTTCATGATTTTCTTGTTTTTAATTGCTGAGTAGTATTCCATTGTGTAAATGTATCACACGTTCTGTATCCATTCCTAAGTTGAACAAATGGCAGAAAAACACTTAAAGAAATATATAATGCCCTTAATTATTCAGGAAAGTGAAATCAAAATGACCCTTATATTTCACCTCACACCCTTCAGAATGGCTTAAAAGCAGACCACAGAAGATGACAATGCAGCCACTCCTGATTAGATTTGATAGACTAAGATCAGAAGAAAGGAGAAGGGGAACTCCCCTATCAGTGGACTTGGGGGGGGACATGTGTGAAGAAGGGGGAGGGAAGGTAGGTTTAGGAGAAGAGGAGGGAGGGGTTTATGGGGGGATACAAAGTGAATAAAGGGTAATTAATAAAAGTTAAAAAAAGTTTTCAAAAGTTGTTAGTCATAATGAAAAAATAAAAAAGTACAAATAAGGAAAGACGGAAAAGAAAGAGAGAGGAAAGAAAAAAAAGGGAAAGAAAAGGGAGTAAGGAAGGGAGGAGAAGAAGGAAAAAAGGAATAAAAGTAAAATGGTTTCAATTTTCAGGAATAAAAAACACTCTGATAGAGATATTTTAAACTAATTCTAATAATATTTTAAATGTAACCAAAAAAGCATGTGTCTTTACTGAAAAGGGTGTCTTGCCTTATTCTGTGTCATATCTAGAATGAGCTGATATAGACAAAAAAGGGAAAACCACACATCTATGGAGAAATAAAACATCGCAGAGGACATCTATATTGATGTGATTACCGTAAAATCAGAAAGAATGATAAGCGTAAAAATAGATCCAAAAGTGAGCTGAATGTATGAGACATACATATAAACTCTAAAACAAAGTAATGCATTAAGAAATTAGAATGATGAATAGTATCCTGGTTTATTTGCAGACATGGAGCTAGCATAACTGTAATCAGAAAGGCTTCAGCCAGCAGTTGATGGAAACAGACTCAGAGACCCACAACTATACATTAGGCTGGGCTCAATGAATCTTGTGGAAGAGGGGGAGAAAGGATTCAAAGAACCTTAGGCATTAAGGACCACAAGTATGGAAAGAACCTCTGCTCAGATGTAGCCCGTGGTAGCTCAGTAACCAATTGGTTTCCCATAGTAAGGGGAACAGGGACTATTTCTGACAGGAACTCAGTGGCAGGCTCTTTGACCTTCCCACCCCACCAAGGGAGGAGCAGCCCTGCTAGGCCACAGAGGAGGACTTTGCAGCCAGCCCTGAAGATACCTGGTGAAACAGGGTCAGATGAAAGGGAAGAGGTCCTCCCTTATCAGTGGACTTGGAAAGGGGCAGAGAGGAGATGAGTGAGGGATGGATTGGGAGGGAATGTGGGAGTGGGATACAGCTGGGATCCAGAGTTAATAAAATGTAACTAATAATAATAATAATAAGCTGAAATTAACTACTCTGAGGCTGTAAGGGCACACTGAGACTAAACCACCCAGAGGGTATACAAGGGACAGATCTAGGGTCCTGATATATAAGTAACAAAGGTGCAGCTTGGTCCTCCTGTGGAACACTTTAAGCAGGGACTTTCTCTGACTCTTTGTCCTGCACCAGGATCTCTTTCCCCTTACTGGATGGCATTGTCCAGGCTCAATAGAAAAAAAAATGAAAGCCAATTTGTGTATTTTAGCTATAGTTTTCATTATCTCAAAGAATTAACAGTCTATAAAATATGCATAAATTATGATGGAAACGCAGAGTTAAAATGGTAGCTGCAACACAGATAAAAGCATGAAAGACACTATGAATGTGCATCATTATTAAAGCATGCAAGTGATTAGAATCTTGAAATATAGAGAGATAAATTAAATTCTAAAACCATTTCCCTTCTCTACATTATTACCTCATACAAACAATTGATTAAATAATTGAGTATCATTTCAATGATCAATTTAGAGAAAATAGTATATTTGGTTTTTAGCATTATAAGTGTCAGCCTGTAGTCTGAGGCTCTTTTTCAGTTGTTTTCTTTAATAAATGGAAACATTTGGGTTATGCACATTGTATTTTAAAATGCCAGGATTATGGCACAGGAATTTACATCAAAGACAAGCCATAATGTTTTCAATGATAAAAGAATGAAAACAACCACAAGTTTTCCACATAGAAGCAATGAAGGCTACAACAACAGGGGTGACATCCTAATAAATTTCTCCCCCGAGATGTTAGGTCCTTTTCTAACCTTTTATTTTATCTTCTTTCTTTTGAGTTTCCATTAAGGAAGTTTCTGGTAACCTATTGAGGTCACAGTTTCTTCTTCCCTGGGCAGCACAGTGTGACTGCTTTGAAACCATTTCAAAAAGCAATTATGATAAAAAACAAAATAGCAATGGCAAATCAATTACAAAGTGGAATTGAAAAGCAAATTCACCATAAAACCTCCTTTTACTAAAGGGGACATAGACACAAATGGAAACACACAGTTCATAGATGATTTGGGGTAGCCTGGCTGTGCATATCTCAAAAACAGAAACCACATACTTATGTCAAATGGTAATTCAAAACCAATACAAATGTAGAAACGATTTAAATATAAACTTGAAAAGGTAAAAATTAATAGAGACAAAAATAGAGGGAAAGCTCATCATCAATGGCGTTGGCAACCTTTTTAAAATTGCATTAATTTTTGGTTTTTAAAATCTGTTCTAAAATCATAGATGAGATAAAAAATAGAAAACTGAGAATATTTTTCATAACTGAAGAAACAAGACTTTGATGAGAAATCTATCCTTGAAACATTTTAAACTTGATAATGGGTTAATATAAAATAATTAAGAAGCCAAAAAATCATTTATTTGAACTTATATGCTAATTTCAACATCTACATCATATCATCATCTCTTTCTGATATTTTATTTTGCCCATCAGGACTTCCTGGTACCTGGATCCTCTTTCTCCATGAATGGGCTAGGTCACCCCACCAGGAATAAGTGATCAAGGAGCAGAAAACCAAGTTCATATCAGAGACTGTCTCTTCTCCCCTTACTAGGGAACATACATGGAGACTGAGCTGTCTATGGGCTATGTCTGAGAAGGGTGTCTAGGTCCCCTCTATGCATGTTCCTTGGTTGATGTATCAGTCTCGGCAGTCCCCACCCCCTTCCCCCTGGGCCAGCTTTTTTTTTTTTTTTTTGCTTTGTTGGACTCCTTGTGGGGCTCCTGTCTCCTCTGGAATTTCTTTTTTTTTTCTTTTTTATTAAATTTTTACTTTTACATTAATTACATTTTATTCTCTTTTTATCCCAGTTGCAGCCTCCTCCCTCATTCCCTTCCAATTCCACGCTCCCTCATCTCCTCCCTGTCACTCTCCGAGTCCACTGATAGGGGTAGTCCTCCTCCACTTCCATCTGACCCTAGCCTATCAGGTCTCATCAGGACTGGCTGCAATGTCCTCTGTGGCCTGGCAAGGCTGCTCCTCTCTCAGGGGTGGGGGTGGGGGTTCAAGGAGCCAGCCACTGAGTTCATGTCAGAGACAGTCCCTGTTTAGGTGGAGTCTTTTATAGGACATCTGTGGTAGGCTCCCATTCTGTTCCTTCTCCTCTATATCTTCAGGTGTCTATCCTGTTTTTCTTTCTGAATGATAATTAAGCATCTTTCTTAGGCTTCTTATTGTTGTTTAGCTTCTTTAGGTCTGTAGATTTTAGGATGTTTATCCTATATTATATGGCTAATATCCACTTATAAGTGAATATATACCATGTGTGTCTTTTGCCTTCTGGGACACCTCACACAGGATGGTCTTTTCCAGTTCCATCCATTTGTCTGCAAATTTCATGATTTCCTTTTTCTAAATAGCTGAGTAGTATTCCATTGTGTAAATGTACCACAATTTCTGTATCCAGATTCTGGCTATTATGAATAAAGCTACTATAACATATATTCTTCCACTTGTGAAAAGTAGAATAGAATAGAAAATTGCAAAGTGTTATTTCTATTTGAAAAGATACATGATTAGCTTTACTATTAAATAATGAAGGTTACAAATGTATATTACGGGAAAGTATGAATGTCTGTATGATAACACAGTGATGAGGTAGAGAACCCATTTCTACTATCAGTATGTTTGTGATTTGGCACTTAAAAACTATAGACATATTTAGCATGTGAAAATTGGGCCAGGTCAGTTATCCTGGAAAATAAGGAATGTAGCACAATTTACATAAATAAATACATACATACATAAATAAAAACTTTAGGCTGAACGTGTGTGGTGCAATTCTGAGGAAGCTAACTAGAGAAACGATTAAAAAGCTTAATCCTAACATGTGTCTGATTTTTAAGAATATTGTTTTATTATATTATATTTATTATATATAATATGTATTATAAATATATGTGATATTTATTAATTATATTTTCTTCCTTTTTACTGCCAAATTTATACTTTCCTTCAACTTCTTCTACTTCTTCCTTCTTTTGCTATCTCAGTTTTTAAATTTCTCCTGTCTTCTATTCTCCTCATCTCTCTCCACTCTCCTTTCTCTCCTTCTCTACTTTTACCGTTGGCTCTTGAAAGCAGTAGGTCATATACTGTAAATCAATGTTACCATTGATTTGCTTCATAGACCACAGTGAGGTTCAAACTTCGGACAATTCTGGCACATTATACTGTGTGAGAAGACCACAGTTTTTAATCATTGTATCTACTTTTATAAAGATTATATTTCTCACACTATTATTTTAATATTTATAAATAATAAGCATATTATTTAGTTTTTCTTGTTTAGAAGCCAAATCATAAGAATATTGTGATTATTAGCATAAAAATTCTTTACCTTTTTTGAAATGTGGAAAACTTACAAGTCAAGACTTAGCATTGCTTGCTGTTCAAAATTGGAGTTGCAACTTTGATCTAGATGTTGAATAAATACAAAAAACTTAAAGCAACTATTGGTATTTTTTACTTAAATGCTACATTTACTGCCTAATAATTTCCTTCAGTTGTAGAACACTATTCCTAGCACACATAGGTCCCTTGCTTTTTTTAAAGTACAGTATTGAAAAAAAAAGGTTACAGTTCATTACTAAGGTACTTTGTTAATTTTTTTAAATGCATTATTTATTTTAAGATAACCATATTAAAGATGACTGTTAAGTTTGGGAAAACATTTGAATATTTATGTCCTTAGAATAGCTAAAATTACATTATTTTTGTTTGTATGCTTTATGAACATACTTATTGTTGGTTGGAATGTCTTTTTACATATTAAAATAGATAACAAAATATACATTTCAAATATTTTAGAGCTCTCAGACTTAGTTGTTGAAATTAGTGAAGCATACTAATTCACTAATTAACAAATACATAATAGAATTGTTATATTTGGTTAAGCATAATGTATAAAGTAATGTAAATTCTGAAAAAAGTGGCATAAACAAGTGATTTATAATATTGATGGATTTATAACAATGAGTTTCAAAACAGATTATCTGATTAAATTTCTTGGAAGAAAAATCTGGAATCATACTGGATGAGAGAACAAAGGGTATTAAATAAGAAGAGATACATAACTACAAAAAAAAACAGTTTCATGACACAAAACACAGGTGCATATATGAGCTCACATTTCTTGTGGAAAAATGCAGAAGTTCCGTGAAAGCTCAAGCCACCTTTCAACATGTAGCGAAGAGATGGTCATGAGGTCTCATCACTTGCAGAGGAGTTCCTTGGAATCACTGAGAAAGCAGATTCAGTTTTCTCTTAGAATGTAAACCTTGGGGACTCAAACATGTTTCAGTATAACCAATCAAATGTTGGACTTCATAAGGAAAAAATACAATAAAGTTCGATGGGTGAGGAAAGAAGCTGAAATGAAAGACTTGGAGTGTGATTATGATAAAACGTTCAAAATTAATAAAGAGCAGGTATATATGTGTGTTTGATTTAATATATATGAAATATTAGGGAACTTCATACATATAAGAAATGTTAGAGAAACTAGGTTTAACAACTAGTTTACATAGGTTTAAAATAAGATTCACTTATGAATTATTAAATAGATAATTAATTTAGAAAGAGGAGTTGGTAATTATAGGCATGATATTTTATTAATTATTGATTAAATGTATTTCTCAAACAGAATATTTTTTTATAAAATTTGGATCAACACTTTTTCCCTTTAATTTAGAAGATCATCCTGTAATCATGTAAGTATTACTAGAACAAGGAATCAAGATGAATTTATCACAAACAACAAGAAATACTGCAGTGTGAAATAAGAAATATGTGTGCTTTAACTATATTTTGTACACAAGGAGAAGAGGAAGGAGCCAAAAATTTCATTTTGCTATACACAACCACAATCATGAAATGATCAGAGCAGCATGCCAGAAAAATGCCTGCAAGCAGCAGTGTTCAGATGGGAGAATTACTGCTGGTGACAGATATCCTAAACGTCATGAAGACGGTGGCTCAAAGGGACAGTCAGCACCAGGTCAGCAGATACTGAAAGTAGATTTAGAAGATGCCAGCATCAATGTAGGAGTAAACTCGTGAGCATGATCAATGGTGCCCTCAAGAAGCGTACACACGAATACACATTCAAATAGAAGGATGAACCATCCCTTTGTGATTCTCCGGAAAAGATGCCTAACGTTATCTCAGTATAAGTGTATAACACACTGTGGAAAGTGAAAGTTGTCACAGGCTATGGCTGTGTGAATTTTAATATAAAACTGAAAAACTTTGGATTGCTTGTGTGTGTATCTGTGTGAAAACAACTTTCGTAGAGATTATTAAAGAAAATGAGTTATATACAATTAATTAGTTTATTTGTTTATATAATATATAGCATCTACATAACTAGCTATTAAATAATTGCAACATAAATTTGATAAAATTAAAATCTGAGAAACTTATACATTCATTTTATTTATTACTTTGCACATTTTTACAAAGTGGTGTTTTTAAAAGGATTTTTTAAAAATATTAAAGCAATGAAAAATTTGACAGAGTTGCCAGTACCATGAATTCTGATTCATCAGCTAAACTTTTACATTCAATTCAGTAAAAGTTCACAAAAAATTTCTAGGAGTGGTATAGCTGAGTCTTCAGGAAGCACTATTCCTAATTGTCTGAGAAAGCGCCAGATTGACTCCCAAAATGGTTGTACCACTTTCCATTACCACCAGCAATGTAGGAGGGTTCCCCTTTCTATACAACCTCTTCAGCATGTGTTGTCATTTGAGTTTGTTATTTTAGCCATTTTGATGGGTGTAAGATGAAATATCAGGGTCGTTTTGATTTGTATTTCCCTGATGACTAAGGATGTTGAACATCTCCTTAAGTGTTTCTCTGCCATTCTATATTCTTCCACAGAGACCATACATGGATATAAACTAGAACTTCTGCTTGGATGTAGCCCATGGTAGCTCTGTAACCAATTGGTTTCCCGTAGTAAGGGGAACAGGGCCTATTTCTGACAGGAACTCAATGGCAGGCTCTTTGACCTCCCCACCCCCCAAGAGGGAGCAGTCCTGCTAGGCCACAGAGGAGGACTTTGCAGCCAGTCCTGATGATACCTGATAAAACAGGGTCAGATGAAAGGGGGAGGAGGTCCTCCCCAATCAGTGGACTTGGAAAGGGGCAGGGAGAAGATGAGGGAGGTAGGGAGGGATTTGGAGGGAATGAAGGAGCGGGATACAGCTGGGATACAGAATTAATAAAATATAAATAATAATAAAAATTAAAAAATAAATAAAAATTTAAAAAAATTCTAAACAAATGTCTATTTAAAGGCAATAATATGAACCTCATTTTGCCAAGAAAATTATGCCTATGTTCTTTAAATTTTATTTTGGAACTGAAACTTTCCAAAATAAAGTATTTATCACATAGAAAGAGGCAAACAATTATAAGTAGTTTGATAATTTATATAAATTTTCCAATGATCTTGGCAGGGAAGATCACTCGAAAAGGGAAGTGATATCTGTGTAGTCATAGAATCCAGGGCTTAGCATCTCCCAATTTTATAGCATAGGATTTTATACAATTACAAATTAACATAGTCTCCTTGCCGAAAATAAAAACAAATAACTTAGATAAATCACAACAAAATTTAATATAGTCATTATTTGTGTGTGTGAAATTCCTAATTGACTAAAAGAAGTACACAAAGGGAAACACGTATAGGCTTGAATACACTGACATGAAATTCAGCTATATTTAAAACTGGATAAGTTACAACTACCTAGTGTATTTAGTAATACTCGATTTAGTTAATGATAACGTGAAAAATTAAGAGAAAAAGAGAATATTTGTTCTATCAATGTTGGAAAAAAAGCAAAACATGTCAAAATATTTAAGAAATTCATAATATGAAAACAATCATATTCATATTTGACCATAACTGTAATACAGACTGTAAAAAAAACAATCAAATTTGGGGTAATGAATTGGTCTTGAACACTAAGACAGTTGAACAGCCATTATTGTGAAAGTTACCTTCCTCATGTTACACATTCATATTTGCAGCTCTGTGAAATTAAACATTTCTGGAGATGTGTAGCCTGATTTTCTGACTTAATTATAGCAAATGAAAACCTCTATAAAGATACATATGGGCTAATGTAAAAAAATGAAATTAGAAGTTTGAATAGTGATTTTAAATCAGTTTTCTAGCTAATAGTGACACAATGCATAAAATTAGAAGAATTTTCATAAATGTTGGTAAACATGTTTTTTTAAAATATTTTATCAAATATAAAGTGCAGGGAATCTTATGAAATAAAAGAGAGATGAAAGACCTGGAGGGGACAGGAGCACCAGAAGAAGAGCAACAGAACCAAAAATCAGGGCACAGAGGTCTTTTCTGAGACTGAAACTCTAACCAAGGACCATGTACGGAGATAACCTAGAACCCCTGCCCAGATGTAGCCCATGGCAGCTCAGTCTCTAAGTGGGTGCCCTAATAAGACAAGCAGAGGCTCCCTCTGACATGAACTCAGTGGCTGGCTCTTTGCTCACTTTCCCTTGAAAGGCAGGCAGCCTTGCCAGGCCTCAGAGGACAGTGCAGCCAGTCCTGATGAAACCTGATAGTCTAGGGTCAGATGGAAGGGGAGGAGGACCTTTCCTATGAGTGGACTGGGGAAGGGGTATGGGATACAAAGTGAATAAATTATAATTAATAAAAATAAATTAATAAAAAAGAAACATAAAAGTATATTTTAAATGAATCTTTGTAATCTGTAACCACATAATTTTTTTTCATTAAATATTAAAATATAAAATATTACTTAAATTATTTTCTACTTTGAGTGAGTAAAATGGAATGATAAAAAAATAATTGTACAAGTACACACACAATCACACAATCCTCAAGTTATGTCTCTATAAACACATATTTTTTGGTAACTTTCCATAAAGGATAGAATTATCTAAAACCTAAAATGTTTGAAATTTCTATTCCATCATGCAAATGGCACACTGAAGGAGGTTTAAGACACAGATAGAAAGTCAGCTTCAAAAAGTGAACTCAATTTTAATGAATAAATTAACTAATTAAATCAAATTTTCAAAAAAGTGAACTCACTGTGGGATTTCAGGTCATTCATCGTGCTGTAAGGCTTGGGATTTCTCTTGAGCCATGGATTAAATCTCAGACCATTATCATTAACAAAAGGAATATTTATTAGGAACAACAAAAAAAGGTTCTTCCCGTTGCAGTCACCAGCATTGGAGAGCAGTGTCATCCATGGTGTTTAAATAAAAGCCACAGGATAAGGAAGGAAATCCACAAGCCCAGACACAGCTAGAGCAGTGCTTCAGCAAACTCCAAATTCATGTGGGCTTTGATCAGGAAGGTGTGGGCTTCCAGAAGGTGTGGGATTTGTACCTTAAGAAAGTGAGCTATTGAGCTGCTCAGTTTCTCCAAGGATAAGAATGTGCTCAGTTCATCAAGAAGACTTTAGGAATGTACATCTGCTCCAAGAAGAGAGTAGGGACTGAGCAATGTGCTGGTGCCCAGGAAGAAAACTGCTGCCAAGAAGAACTGATCAACCATTCCCCCATCTTCAATATATATTTATGTTGTTTGAATGTGTATACACACACACACACACGAGAAAAAAAAAGAGAAAAGGAAGAAGGAAGGAAAGAGGAAAGAAAGAAGGAAGAAAAAAAGGAAGGAAAGAGGCCACTCACCCGTTAGACATTATCAAATAAACAAAACAAACTGAAATTCATCCTTCAAAAATAAGTTTACAAGAATTCACTTGTTACATTGATGTTTAAGTAATTTCCAAGTTTGCTTGAAATATTCTTTCATCCAAGAAACTTGTCAAAGAAATAAGCAAGTCAAATAGCCAGAACATGGAAACAAGCCAGATGCCCCTCAACTGAGGAATGGATACAGAAATTATGGTACATCTACAAAATAGAATATTACTCAGCAATAAAAAACAGGGAAATCATGAAATTTGCAGGTAAATGGTGGGAACTGGAAAAGATCATCCTGGGTGAGGTATCCCAGAAGCAGAAAGACACACAAAGTAATACTCAATCATAAGTTGATATTAGACATATAATATATTATAAACCTACTAAAATATGTATACCACATAATCTGATTGGCCTGCTTGTTGATCACTTCCCCCTGAGGGGGGAGCAGCCTTACCAGGCCACAGTAGAGGACAATGCAGCCACTTTTGATGAGAACTGATAGACTAAGATCAGAAAGGAGAGGAGAACCTCCCCTATCAGTGGTCTTGGGGAGTGGCATACCTGCAGAAAGGGGAGAGAGGGTGGGATCGGCAGGGGAGGAGGGAGGGGCTTATGGGGGGGATACAAAATGAATAAAGTGTAATTAATAAAAAAAAAATTTAAAAAAAAAAATTAAAAAAAAAAAAGAAACTAATCAAGAAGGAGGACCCAGGCTAAAATGCTCATCCCCCATTCAGAAAGGCAAAGAGGATGGGCATCAGAAGAAGGAGAAAACAGGGAATAGGACAAAAGCCTGAAACAGAAGGCCTCTGAAAGGCTCTGCCCTGAAGACTATCAAAGATGTTGAGACTTATGGCCAACTTTTAGGCAGAGTACAGGGAATCTTATGAAAGAAGTGGGAAATAGTAAGACCTGGACAGGACAGGAGCTCTGTAAGGAGAGTAACAGATCTAAAAAGTCTTAGCACAGGGGTCTTTTCTGAGACTGACACTCCAGCCAAAGGACCATTGACAGAGATAAGCTAGAACCCCTGCACAGACGTAGCCCATGACAGTTCAGTGTCCAAGTGGGCTCCATAGTAATGAGAACAGGGACTGCCTCTGATATGAACTGATTGGCCTGCTCTTTGATCACCTCCCCCTGAGTGGGGAGCAGCCTTACCAGGCCACAGAGGAAGAATATGCAGCCACTCCTGATGAGACCTGATAGACTAGGATCAGAAGAAAGGAGAGGAAGACCTCCCCTATCAGTGAACTTAGAGAGGGGCATGTGTGGAATTGGAAGAGGGAGGGTGGGACTGGAAGGGGAGGAGGAAGGTGTTTATGGGGGGGATACAAAATGAATAATGTGTAAGTAATAAAAATTTAAAATGTTAAAAAGGAAAGTGGATATCATATTATCATAGTAATATGTTTGTTTTTAGTGTTGCACAATGTTATACATATGTATAACAAATTTCAATCACTTGCACACATCCTACCCCATAACCCATTTTAGTTCCACTCCTATTCCTGCTCAAATACTTCTTTCAAAACGCCTTTCTGTTCCTTTTATGTCTTCCGCTTAATTACTAGGAATACATGAAAACACAAAACTACTTTCTTCAAATAGGGCTCTGTCATAGACAAAGTAAGGACACTACTGAAGTCAAACTGGTGAGCACATGAGGTTATTGATACAGGGGAAGAGGTGGGAGGCTACTCATAAGAGCAGAATTGCTCAGAAGTAGTTGTATCCCCCAAAGCCTTGGGACTAGGAATGGTTCCTGAAAGCTGAAGACCTGGAGCACACTCTACAACGTGCAGGTTGGAGAGTTCAAGCAGCTCATTTGGTCTGAGCCTCTTCTCAGCACGTAGGCTTGTCTGAGAGTCTCATTCAGCATCTCTTACATATTATATATGCTTGGAGAAGGAGGGGGTCTAGTGAATCTGGTCGGTATCATGGACCTCCTGAAACTTTTGAGTTGTTTACTGCTTGAGTTAAAGAAGCTTTCTTAGAGAATGGAATGTTTCATCTCACTTTAGAAAATCATGTGTTTTAAGGAGCTTCTCTCCAATATGAAATGTATTATCTCAGAGAAAATTATTCCATAGTGTGTGTGTGTGTGTGTGTGTGTGTGTTTGACCCAATTTACTGAGTATGATTAATGTTAGTAGATTGAGAAAGAGTTGGGAATTATTTACTAGGTTACTTATCAGTGGGGACACTATTGAAGAAAATGGCATTCCTCCATCAACAACTAGTAACTGCACACAGTTCCTAGAGAAGAGTTTGACTTCATGATACTACTCCCAACCATGTTGAAAAATGGATAAGGCCAATGTTCTTCAGGGCTTGTTCAGGTAACCACAGCTCCATGAGGACTTGACTGTGATCACTGTTCCATAAGAAAGCACTACTGCTCAGTATTTTCCACCTACTCTCTCTTTCTTGTGTTTTTATGGTGTTCCTTCTATGACATTCTTTGAGCATTGACAGTTTTATACAGATGTCACCTTAGGGCTGAGCACCCACGGCACTTAATCCATTGATTTGAAAAGCTGATAATTTCTGTGTTAAACACTATACCCTCCCAAAAGAAAGTTCACTGATGACGGAAAACTGGAACACTCATATACCTCCATAAACCTAAGTGTTTAGGAGGTAACTGGGAAACATGTTTGCTAGAGAACAAAGTAGTAATAGGATTCCTGTAGCCATTCTGAACTCTGCAGCTCTGAGCTCTTCAACTGGTATAGAGTATCAGGTACAAGGTCCCCATGGGAAGGAGGCCTCAGATCCAATGATAATATCCTTAATAGCCATGATAATTTTTCACCAGTAGGTACATCTTGCCTAGCATGTAATTATTGCAACTCACAAGGCTCACATCTGTGTGATGCTGCTGAGGTCTTTTCATTTCTAGACCCTTGAGTGACACCTTATAGAACCTGGATTCTACCTACTGCGAAGGAAAATCCCAGCTGTATTCCAGCTTGATTTCTCAATGTTCTGGAATTTTCCTCTCTTGTATCTGCAATAATAGGGTTTTGCCATCTAGCCCTGGTGGGCAATAAAGAGTAATGACAATAAATTGTATCGCAGCTTCAAGCAGCTCATTCAGTCTGAGCCTCTTCTCAGAAGCTAGGCTTGTCTGAGAGTCTTTAGGGCCTTTAGGGCCTTTTTGGACAACTCGCAGGGAAATATTTTGCTTCTTATTCGGTAATTTTTGTTTAGTAACCAAAAGATTCCAAGAGGAGCATTAATGACCTGCACTGAGTACCACTGTTAGAAATCTTATAAATTTATATTTTTAATAAGCTTACAAAAGGCATGCCTCTTAGTTAGGGTTTCTAGTTCTGTTGAAGAAACAAAAGAAACTAGAGGAATAAAGAGATTATTTCACTTATTCTTCTTCATTAAAGTTCATTATTGAAGCCATTTGGGTCAGGAAGCAAATCAAGCAATGACCTTGGAGGCAGGAATTGATGCAGAAGCCACAGAGAAGTGGATCATGCTGTCTTGCTCATGACTGTTTTCTCAGACTGTTTTCATATAGAACCTAAGACACCAGCCCAGAGGTGTCACTACCAATATTGGGCAGGACTCTCCTGTATAAATCACTATGCTACTCTACTATGCTTTCAGACAGCAGACTAACTTGGCTGTCATCTGGGAGGCTCCAGCCAGCAGCAGATGCTCCTGCTCACAGACAGATGCTAGGACCTGCAGCCAAGCATGGGGCAGAGATCCAGCGGTCCCGTGGAAGTGTTGGAGGAAAGATGCAAGGGCCCAGAAGGAACAGGATCCCCACAGGAAGAGCAATAAAGACTACTAACTGAGTCCCATGGGGTTTTACAGAAACTGAGACATCAACTAAGGAGTATGCATTCTCTGCACTTAGGTCCCCTGCACACATAATGGGTGGCTTGGTCTTCATATGGGGTGTCTAGCGAGTGGAGGGGGAAGAAGGGCTCTTTTTAACATGGACTCTATTGCCTGCCTTTGGATCACTTCCTCCTGGCAGGACTACCTTGCCTGGTCTCAGGGGATCAAGATAGGCTCAGCCCTGATGTGACTTTGATGAGTGAAGGACCCTTGTGTATGCCTGGAGCAGAGCTGCCCTTTTCTGGGGGAGCAGATAGAGGAAGGGGTGTAAGAAGAGGTACTAGGAGGAGAGGAGGGAGGAGAGCCCTTGGGATGCAAAGTGAATCTAAAAAAAATAAGAAAAAAAATGAAATATATTAAAATGAGGCAGAACAAGAAACCAGCTGACAGAAATTAAAGAATAGGAGGAATTTGAGTTGAGAGCATTTTTTCTTCTTTACTTTTGTTTATTGATTTATTATTTATTACAATTTATTCAATTTGTATCCCGGCTGTAACTCCCTCCCTCATCTCCTCCTAGAAGAGTTGAGGGGCATTTAAAACAACTTGTAGAAATAGAAGGAGATTTTGCTCTCTAGCTCTCGAGCTTCAGCTCTTGGGCTTTTTGAGCTAGCAAACCTTTGGCTTTGGGTTTTTTGACCATTTCCTCCTGGGCTGTCAGCTGAGCTAGTAAGGCTTTTGGGCTTTTTTCATCCAACATGAGCTGAGAAGGAAAGTCAGCCATGTGCTTTCTCCACCTCTCTGAGCTAGCAGGTTGTCACAATCCCTCTGCCGCCCCCCCAAAAAAAAGAAAAAAGGAAAAGGAAGAAGAGAAAGAAGGAAGAAAGGAAAGAAGGAAGGAAGAAAGGAAAGAAGGAAGGAAGAAAGGAAAGAAGGAAGGAAGAAAGGAAAGAAGGAAGGAAGGAAAGAAGGAAGGAAGGAAGGAAGGAAGGAAGGAAGGAAGGAAAGAAAGAAAGAAAGAAAGAAAGAAAGAAAGAAAGAAAGAAAGAAAGAAAGAAAGAAAATTCCATACAGACTTGCCTACAGTACCATCTTACAAACCTATCTACTCAACTGAGGTTCCCTCCCCTTAGATAACTTCAGCTTGTGTCTGGTTAACATAAAAACGAGCTAGCAAATCGACCCCATGTCAACTTTTCACACAATATATTACCTGCTAAGCACAAACTTTCTTTGCTTGCTGCCTCCAAGATTTCGTATTAATATTAGTATTGGATAACCAATTAGGACACTCTGAACTTGGGAAAATTATTTCTCACATGACTGCATTTCTTATTTTCCAGTAGTTCATTATCTAGAGATAGGGCCAAATGAAATTCCCCCCTTCCATATTCGTAAGTCTATTGTGTTACACTTATTCAGCTTTTAGTTCAAAAGCCATGTAGGTTTTGTATGGTGGGTAGTGTCCCTGTCATTTCTTGGAAAGACAGTCTCACAGCAGATTTCTTGATACACTTGGCAGTTTTAATCATTCTGCCCCCTATTCACGGATGTTTTCTGAGCCTGAGATGTGAGTGCTGTGTCATAAATGTGTCCATTTGATATGAATACTTGTTCTTCTCAGGGTTGCCATTATTAATCATAAATAACTGTTACTGAAAGCAAGTTATAGAAGGAAGGTTTATTTGATTTACACTTCAGTCCACCACTGAAGGAAGTCAAGGCAAGAGCATGGAGACAGGAGCTGATGCAGAGGCCTTTTCCTTATGGGTTGCTAAGCTTTGTTTCTTATAAAAGCTTTCGTCACCAACTCCAGGACAGTGTTCTGGGTCCTCTCACATAAATAAACTTTAAAAACTGCACTACAGCCCAATCTCAATGAGACATTTTCTCCACTGAGACTCTTTGAGATGCCTTCCTTCCAAATGACCCCATTTTACGCAAAGTTGAAGTAAAAAATGGCCACTATAGCACCCCACCATGCTTTCTTTGCATATTTGAGCATATTTGTAGTTTTCTGTGATGATCTCTAACTGCTATGTGTAGGTTTATTGATGAGGCATGCTAGCTATACTTAGCCATTGGTGTAAGAGTTTATATATTAAATGTAGTTAATTTTTTTTGGTGGTCTAGTGAAGTTGCTCTAGTAGATTCTTCCCTAACATCTATGGACTCACTAGTCCAAGGTACTTGGCAAGTTTTCCAATATGAAACATGAATTTCCTCTTATTAAGTGGGCTTTGAGTACAATTAGGTACTAATTAGTACAATTAGCTGTTCTTTACCACTGTGATGAGAGTACCATCCGTATACCTTAAGAATATCTTTGCTTGCTGCTAGTTATTTTGGTCATAGACACCAGAGCTCAGATTCACCATGATACAATAAATAAGAGAAGGTAAACATGCGGTAGAGCCAGATAAATAAGTCACTGAAGGGTCTACCTACTGTTTACACAGGAATAGAAATCATATTAAGTGCCTGGGGGGAAGAATCAAGAAGCTTCTGTGAAGAAGATAGTAACAATTCTGTGATTGTTACTATCTGAACAGAACAGAAATTAGTTCTAATCATGTGTTAGAAGCCTTTCCTGTGAGTATAAGCAGAATAATTTCCACAGGAACATAGTATTCCCATTACAACGAATGTGTGAAAGTTTCATACGATAAAGATAATTAAATCAAGCTATCCTAATAGAGAGAGTTCTTGAAATTTCTAGATAGTCTATGAGTGCAACCACAGCTATTTAATTAAATACTTCCCATAAAGTGGTAGGCACATTTTGACCCACACTGTAAAGACTGAAGGCAAAGGACACTGACCAAGGAATTTAGATGTTCTCTAGAGGCTAAAAGATACAAGAAGTGCTGAATCACATTGCATGCTGGAAAGTAACTATGCCAAGAGAGAATTCAGCGTAGTAAAAATCATCTTGGATTTTTCTTCCAGAATTACAAAAGAAGAAAGTTCTAATATTTCAGGTCACCAAATTTTTGATTATGTGCTATACAAGACACAGGAAATAGTTACATTAAGTTTTTTTTTTTTTTAGTGAAAAACTTTGTAAAGTTTTACCAACCAACTATGTAAGGATAGTCAGTTATGTTTTAAAAGAGAAAATATTTGTTTTCTCCTACATCCAATGCCCATCCCATTTGTCTTCCTAAGTGAAGGTTGATCATCTTACCCAGGGTCCTCTTTCTTGTTTATCTTCTTTAGGTATACAGATTTCAGTATGCTTCTCCTATCTTATAGGTCTAGTACCCACTTATAAGTGATTATATATTATGTGTGTCTTTCTCCTTCTGGGATACCTCACCCAGAATGATCTTTTTAGATCCCACCAGTTGCCTGCAAATTTCATGATTTCCTTGTTTTTGATTGCTGAGTAGTATTCCATTGTGTAAAAGTATCACAATTTCTGTAACCATTTCTCTGTTGATGGACATCTGGGTTGTTTCCAGGTTCTGGCTATTAGGAATAAAGCTGCTGATAAACACCTTCAGCAAAGTGGCCTGATACAAAATTAACTCAAAAAAAAAAAATCAGTAGCCTCCTGTATGACCTGGAGAGAACAAGAGTTCCACAAGGACCAAATATATCTGAGCTCAGGGGTCTTTTATGAGACTGTATTTCCAACCAAAGACCATGTATGGATACAAGCTAGAACACCTGCTCGGATGTAGCCCATGATAGCTCAGTATCCAAGTGGGTACCCTAGTAAGGAGAACAGGGATTATTTCTGAAATGAACTCAATGGCTGGTTCTTTGACCTCCCCCCACTTCCCTGAGGAAGAAACATCTATGCTAGGCCACAGAGGAGGACATTGCAGCCAGTCCTGAAGATCCCTGATAAACCAGGGTCAAATGAAAGGCGAGGAGGTCCTTCAATGTCAATGGACTTAGAAAGGGGCAGGAAGGAGATGAGGGAAGAAGGGTAGGATTGGGAGGGATTGAGGGAGCGGGATACAGCTGGGTACAAAGTTAATAAACTGTAACTAATATTAAAAAATTAAAAATTAATTGAAAAAGAAATTACATAAATTGTAATAAACATATTAAGTTATTTACAATGAGTCTTTATGATATCTGAATGTAGTTTTCAATTTTTTTCATGATTTTATTTTAAAATATGACTTAATTTAAAACATTGAATTCATGCGCTGAGATTGTTCTTACCAAAGACTCCCAAGATACATCATGACACTGAGACACCTAGTGAAAAACAAGAAAAGCAAGATATCAAACAAAGTGTGTATACCACAAGTGTGACTTAATGGTTTTTCAGGAAAGAATTACTTCAGGGCCTTGTGATAAATTATGATTAGAATATGAGAAATTCATGATCACATTTTATTAATTGATATAACACCCTCAAAAAACCCTATTTACTCTGTAGATAACTTCTAGATCAGTGATTATAACAGAAAATAACATAGTCATCATTTTGAGACCTAAGTATCAAAGTGTCTATGTTAAATTTTAAATAACAAACTTCTGATTCTGCTTTATTTAGCAGAATCATCTGTAACATGATTCATCTATGATGAAGTGTTAGAACTTTGTAGTTAAGGTAAGTGGCATATAGAAATTTAGAACAGTTGATTTATTTCTGTTGAATTCCAATCTTTTCTAAATTCAACTTTCATTAAAACCCTTATGAAATATTAATGCACAAAATGAAGGAAACAAATTTACATACACATAACATAATAAATCAAATATTATTAAATCACTACCAAGGTTAAGTGATACATTCATCTGTTATCACACCTTCTTTGCTCTTCTCGATAAGCAGCCATTATTTTACTAGCAAGACTTTTAGTGTGCCTTTTTTTCTAGTCTATATACTTAGAACCAAAGACTGAGCATGGTGGCCCATGCCTGGAATCCCAGCACACAGAAATTCAGAGAAAGAATGATTGTTGTGCACTGGAGTCCTGCCTGTTCTACAAACCCAGTCCAGAACAGCCAAGCCAAAGCTACATAGAGAAATACTGTTTGAAAGAAAGAAAGAAAGAAAGAAAGAAAGAAAGAAAGAAAGAAAGAAAGAAAGAAGGAAGGAAGGAAGGAAGGAAGGAAGGAAGGAAGGAAGGAAGGAAGGAAG
>NW_026596244.1:570281-634962 GCF_907164565.1 Psammomys obesus | reverse complement strand
AAGGAAGGAAGGAAGGAAGGAAGGAAGGAAGGAAGGAAGGAAGGAAGACAAAACAAAGAAAAGAAAGAAAGAGTATCTGGCTCTTTGACACCCCCCCCCCCCGAAGGAGGAGTAGCCTTGCCAGGCCACAGAGGAGGACTTTACAGCCAGTCCTGATGTGACCTGATAAGCTAGGGTCAGATGGAAGGGGAGGAGGACCTCTCCTATTAGTGGATTTGGAGAAGAGCATGGGAGGAGATGAGGAAGGAAGGGTGGGATTGGGAGGGAATGAGGGAGGGGGTTACAGCTGGAATACAAAGCAACTAAAATGTAATTAATGTAAAAAAATAAAAATTTAATTTAAAAAAAATTGGAAAGAAACAAAGAAAGAACAAAAGAACCAAACAGGTATGCAAACTTTTCTAACATTTCTGTGATTTTTATAGCTTTTGAGTATAAAATCACTAATATTATCTATAAATATGAATCATTAAATATTATTAATTAATTAACTATTATGATCCATGTTCTTTTGGATCTTTTTTATAGCTTTGTGGTATATGAATATGTATGTGTGTGAGTGTGTGTGTGTGTGTCTATTTGTGTCTCCATGCATATGTGTACCCAGTTGTCTAACTCACTCAGATGGGTTAATAAAACAGACAAAGAGACATCTAAAGTAGATGAAGAAAGAGAACTGGGTGAGGTAGGGGATGGAAAGGGGAACAAGTTTACGGTCCAGGTATGGCAAAGCAAGTGCAGGAAGCAGTAGGGCTGAGAGAGAGATGGGAAGCCCATTGGTGGTGATCTCTGGGACAAGCCTACCTGCTTCAGGGAGGTTATGGAGTGACTCTAGCTGAGAATCCAGGAAGTGCAGAATATGGAGACTGACATGGTCACCTCCTATATCCAGGCAGGACTTCCAATGGAGAGAGAAAGTAACCAACCCACCCATAGAACTTTTGACCCAAATTTTACCCTGCCTACAAGATGGGCAAAGATAAAGATGTAACACAGTTTGAGGAAATGGACAACCAATGATTTGTCCAACTTGAGACCCATCCCAACCCCATGGGAGACAGCCATCCTTGTCACTATTAATGATACTCTGCTATGCTTGTAGACATGAACCAAGCTAACTGTCATCTGAGAAGCTCCACCCAGCAGTGGTTCAAAACAGATGCTGAGACCCACAGCCAAACATTAGACAGAGATCTGGGATCCTTGTAGAAGAGCTGGGGGAAAGAGAGAGGGGCCTAGAGGGGATAAGAGTTCCACAGAACACCAACAGAGGCAACTAACCTAGGCCCATGGGTGCTCACAGACTGAACCACCAACCTACATGCGTGCATGGACTGGACCTAGCCCCTTACATTTATGGAACTGCTGGTCACCTCTGTCTTCATGTGGGTCCCTTAGCAACTTAGAATTTTCACTGACATGGCAGAGTCTCTCACTGATCCCAGAGCTTGCAGTCTAGATATTTTGTACACCTTGAAGATACTATGTCTCTGCTCTCCAGGAGGCTGAAAAGTTGTGATTACAGACATACGTATGTCAGACATACTGAGTTTGCGGCTTTTTAAAACTAGTTTTCATGATGGTGCACTAAATTCCTGAATCTACTAACTCATCTTCATAGTTTCTCCCAATCCTAATTTTTTTTAAATTGTTTTGTTGTAGTCTATGAATATTTGTGTATGACTTGTGACCCACATGCCTATCATTTCTTGGTATTATTGAGATATGGGATTATTTTCAATAAGTTACGTGCATAGTATAAATCCACATACATTAACACATATTTTCTCTAGTTTACAGTCATTTCTGTGGATTCATGTATTTCCTGCCAAATGTGTCTTCTGTCAAGTTACAGATTGTGGAGCTATAAAAATTCTTTTGTTGATTGTCTATAAATTGTCCACCTCAAACAAACTACAACCAATATGATAAGATTATCCTTAATTTTTACTGTGTAGCAATATATTCTAGTGTCAGGAGTGGGGGTAAAGGTCTGGACTTTTAGCACTGAACATAAAATTCAGGACAGTCTGTGACGCAAATATTTCTCCTGAGCTCACTTTTCGTTTTCTCTCTTGCTCTCTTTCTCTTTCATCTCCTTCCTTCCTTTCTTTTTTCCTTCCCTCCCTGTCTCTCTCTTTTTCTACACGTACACATATACACAGAGACGAACACTCACATATGCTCACACATATATTAATATGAAAATACATGCACACAATTTTGTGTCAGACGTGTCATGCATATAATAGAACACCATGTCAATGATGTGATTTTCTTTCTCATCTTTGCATGAGACACTTATTCATCTTAATGTCATAAGATGTTTATGGCCCACTTTTATGTGTAGTTTATTTTTTCGTATTTTTAAGTGTTATAGCTAGATCAAACTCATTTTTGCATGATTGACACACAAAAATACAGAAAATTTAAATTAGTCTAGCTGTTTTGGGAATTAATGAGGAAATTCCTAAGATATTTAAGGCAAAAACTACAATATTATCCAATTAAAAACTTTTGGTACAAAAGAGTAAAAGTCAGAATGCTACAGAAATGCTTATTCATCCAGCATTCTTTTTTTTTTTTTTTCAATAGCCAAGGCATGGAACTAAAATACAGTCTTGTCAGCTGATGATATAATAAAGAAAAAATACGATATACATATAACACATATATACATTTACTCCACCCCAAATAACACAATTATATCATTACAAAAATAAGTCTTTTCCAAAAATATAGGCGTCATTTGTAACTCTCATATATGTAATCTGGAACTCCAAAGAATGAAGGCCACAGAAAAAGAGGGAGAATTGGCATGGGTTCGGAAAGAGAAGATGAAGAAGGCAGATCTGGGAACAGAGGTATAACCATTATCAAAATGCATTGACGTGCACGTCATTGGAGTGTCATGATGGAAACTTTCATGTTGTGCAGTTACTTTACATTAAGTATAAGAGAGTATTCACTTGTTCTTTTATTACTTGTTTACTAATGAACTTTCTGTGCAGTCTGTTGATAATAAAGATGTATTTTTCTATTTTGGAAGTTTCTGTGATTATTCTCTATATAACTTTTCTAATTTTGAGAGAGTTTTGAATAATCCTAGTGTTTTCTTCTTAATAATGTTACATATGTATCTTTAGTCTTTTGCATATGCATATAGTTTAGGAATATTCTGGTATATCTTATTTATCTAAAAATTTTCTTTTTTTAAATAATTTTTTATATTAATAACAGATTATTTACTTTGTATCCCAGCTGTAGCCCCCTCCTTCATTCCCTCCCAATCCCATCCCCCCCCCATCTCCTCTCTTCTCCTCTTTAAGTCCACTGATAGGGCTCACAACCATAAATATAAGAATTTTTTCTTTAAGTACATTTCATTTACATCAGCATGTTGTACATTAAAATACTAAATAGTGAATATGTGATGTTTTAAATGTTCTCTTATCTAAAACAATTTCAACATTTCCTTCATTTTCTGTTAACCTTAATATACTTTTCCTTGTTTTAGTGCGTTCCACAAATTTGTATCCTAATCTTGCCCAAAATAAAAATGACAATTTTCATGATTTTCCATTTTAAGTCTAAAGCAAGTACAGTTTAGGAATAGCCAAAAACAAAACAAAAAAAACTGGTAGTATAAGAAGCTACATGGAAGCTACATAAGAAACTTGTACTACTGAGAAATTCTTCCTGATACTGAATATTCTGATTCTTTAAAACTCAGTAAGGAATACATATATATGATCAGTGTAGGTTTACTTTCTTTCACAGAAAGGTTATGCACCTAGTGAGCTTTGTAGAATGCATTTGTCGGAGAGGAAAAGAATGTTGCAGCATATTGAACAAGAAATTCCCTCTCTTGAAAGATTTCTCAGCATGCTTCACTATTAGTGACAAAGAGCCCTGGTACTTTTGCTTTGTGTAAATGTTAGCAAAAACCCAATACTTCACTAAAATCATGCTATAATGTTTTGATAAAAGAAATGGAATATTGCTTGGGTGACTAAAAATATTTTCTAAAACAGAAAGAAATTAAAATATATCTACAAACAATATTAGTAGGATTTGAGGTAATAATGTATGTATCCCCACAAAACCTACTAATATTTATAATTTTGTAACTTTACATGAGAAGTTTAAGAGTGTTGCCATCACTGGTATTAGCTCCCATTTTCTGAGTTTTCTTAAATTTTGTTATAGTTTATGGTGCACACAGACAGTACAAAATAAGCAAAGAATAATTTGTTTTAAAACTAGAGTGTATCAACTGCTCATATCTTGAAGCATTTTCTGGAAACTCAGTGGTTACACTGGGCTGGGACTCAGATAGGCAATTTCCACTCTCCTTTCTATTCTCCACTGGAGAAAAAAAAATTCCACTCTCCACCTGCCCCAGCCCCATAGCAGAGAGTTCTCGGGAGATTTGTCTCTCTCTCTCCAACTTCCTGAAGTCCCTGGAAACTCCTCCAAACCAGGAAAGTGGACCCCACTTTTGTCCTTCTGCCATGCCATTATGGAGAAACGCTCTTTACCTGGGATCCCCAGTGGACACTCAGGGCACCATTTAAGTTGGAGATCTACTATCCTTCTGTCGTACATGCACTCTCTTGAGTCTTATCCACAGACCTCTAGAATATTACTTGCAGAGGCCTATCCACACAACCTACCTCCATATCCTAGGGACTCTGCCATGTCTTGTTTTAGACCTAGTTTTCTGTCTTCCTATAAACGTTTTCAACCACCTCCCACCAAGCCCTCATGTTCCTTAGAATTTGCAGCTGACACTTAGAAATATTTTATACTGTGAACCCCCAGTGGCCAATTGTCACAGAGAGTCAAGTATGTGAATCACACTATTCTTCGTGGTCTCCATTATGAGCCTCAAATGCATCCCAGTATTAAACTTTTTTTCAGTCGTTCCTTCTCCCAGTTTAACTCCATTCACCTGAGAATCCAAATCTTGGTCCAGATCCAGGTTCCTCCAGCTCTTTTTTCCCTCCTTCTCCGGACAAGTCCTTGCATTACTGCAGTCTACTTGCAGGATGTCCTCTTCCCACAACACCTGTAAATCCATGGGCATCCTGCCTCTACATATGAAGAGGAACCCTTTACTTCTTTTATGATACTCTGAATCTCTCAAACTTTTCCTTGAACACATATCTACTTTTCTCTGCCAACATCATTATCTTATTGAAGCACTCCCTACCGGGCAATTCACAGCCATTACATTAGTTAAATTTGAAAGGGGCAACAGAAACTAAGAAATGGAATACGAACTCACCAAAGGCAGTGTGAGATATCAACACTTAGGATCAACTCAATCATCCTAACCCCTGATGCCTAGACACAGCACAGAAACATAATTATTATAAGCCAAAACAACATGACCCTACCAAAACCCATTAACCTTACTACACTTTGCTGTGAGAAATGCAATATAGCTGAAACCCAAGACAAAAATTTCAAAATGAAAATAATGAATATTTTTGAGGACATTAAATTATATGAATAAAAACTTCAATGATGTTGTAAAAGCACAGTTGAATTATATCATATATAACTTCAAGACTCAAAACAAAAAAGCAAATATGCAGAATCACTAAAGAAAAGCCAATCTGGGATAAAAGTGGAAATGAAAACTTTGGGAAACTTAAGAAGTCAAACAAAAACCTCAGAGAAAAGTTTTGCTAATAAAGTAAGATACATACAAAAAAGAATCACAGAGATTGAAGATAAGGTGAAAGATATGGATGGCTTGGTCAAACAATCAAAAATCAAAACAAACAAACACCAAGCACAAATCTGGGACATGATGGAAAGACTAAATCTATCTACAGTAGGAATACAGGAATGAGAGGAAACCAGCAGAAAGGCACAGAAAATGTTTCCAACATCATAGAAGAAAATTGCCCTAATTTAAAGGAGGGGGTTTCTATCAAGGTACAAGAAGCATACAGAACGCCAAATAGACTGAATCAGGAAAGAAAATTCACAACATATAATATTCAAATTACTAAACATACAGAACAAAAAAAGAATATTAAAAACTGCAATGAAAAAAGACACACACATATATATGTGTATATGTATACACACACATATATACATACATATATATGTGTGTATACATACATACACACACACACACACACACATATATATATAGAGAGAGAGAAAGAGAGAGAGAGAGTCATAATGCACTTTCCCTGAAAGAAAATGGTATGCTTGCCTAGAGTAACTGATTTTGGGATATTCACTTTTTAAGGGAAGTAATATTTAACTTGGGGAATATCATGGTTTTGAGTGGCCATTTGTAGAGTTCATTATTATTGGTTTTTTCTAAATTAATCTATCTTCCTAAGCTAAAGCCACTGTTAAATCAGTGGGCCTAACCTTGTTTTCTGTGGCATTAAAGATCTTGGTTTACCTGAGTCTGGAAAAGTCTAAGACCCCCTCACACAGGAATCAGTTTAGAAAAAGACGTGCAACCTGGCTGGGTCTGTGAAGAAGTCAATCATTTGATGGACTAAATATATAATTAATGGAAAATAACTTGGTTTGTTGTGTTCAGGAAAATTATAGAAGTAAATAAGGATTGTCCCGTGTTGTGGCAAATAATCCTTTTCAACTTGATTTGGAATGATATGGAAGTCATAATTAGGAGAATATTTTGAGGCCATTTCCGGAGAGATTAAATTGTGTAGAGGAGATCTCTACTGAACGTTGAAGTACTTTCCCAGGGGATAGAGCTCAAGGCTGGATAAAAAGGAAGAAGGAGGAAGCCAGCTCTCCATCATCATTTTTCTCTCTATGCTTCAAGATGGCCATTGACATGATAGTCCTGCCCCCTCACACCATTGCTGCTATGAGTTTCTCACTGTGCTGAACTCTCTGGAATATTAGAACTAAGAGACAACCCAACCGCACCGGCCCCCCACACTCCTGTCCCACAGACACCTGCCCACTGTTAGGTGTCTCACAAAAACATCAAGCTAACATAACATACATCATAACACTCAGGCGGAGGACCTAACTCATACCCATCCAGGCTCCATGATTGCTGCTGCAGTCTCTCTGTTCACCCATGAACCCTGCTTAGCTAATTCTGGGAGCCTCATTATCTTGGTGTCTTCAAACCCTCTGGTTCCGACAAATTTTTCTTCCCCTCTCCCTTGAAGTTTCCTAGCTCAGAGGGCCCAGATCTAATGGAAAGCTCCAATTTAGGCTCCTTTCTACCTAATATTTGCTGTTGGTCTGTGCATTCTCCCATCAAATGCTGAAGAGGAGGGGCCTCTCTGATGTCAATTGGGCCAGGCACTGATCTATCAGTAAAGCAGAATATCTAGAAATCATTTTCTTTCTTTTTTGTTATTGTTTTCTTTTTGTTTGTTTGTTTGTTTTGGTCTTTTAATCTTACAGCCTCAGGTTTCTGGTCATTCATACATTATTGTTCATGGGTTCCCTCTCCTGGCAAATTATATCAGTTTTGGCTGCTCCCACAAGTTCTGCACCTCCTCCATTAGCTCAGCACATCTGGAACAGTAGATTGTAGGTCAGATGTTTTATGGCTGAGTTGATTCCCCAGTCCCACAACATTTTATACTTGCTATGAATAAACATTCAGTATCATATGCTAAAAATTTTGGTTTTTAGTTTACTGGTTTTTTAGTATTCTGCATATCAATCTTGAAGTGTGTGTGTGTGTGTGTGTGTGTGTGTGTGTGTGTGTAGAAAGAGAAAGAAAAAGGAAGACAGAGGGAGATAGGAAGGGACATAGAAAGAAAGAGACAAAGAAGTATACAATGAACTTCTGTCTCTCAAAAATCTAGAGTTGTCATTTTCAATTTCATTCTGTTGAGGACCTGCCAAATCCAAAGGGATTAACTAAATTGTATGGCTAATTAATAGTTACAGATATTTTGATGGGTATAAGATGAAATCTCAGAGCCGTTTTGATTTGCATTTTCCTGATGTCTAAGGATGTTGAACATTCCTTTAAGGGCTTCTTGACTATTAGTGATTCCTGGGTGGAGAATTAATCCGTTTATCTCTGTTTTTAATTGTTATTTGGTTTGATGGTGTTTAATTTCCTGAGTTCTTTTTTTCTTCAGATTTTTTATTATTGTTTATTATTATTAATTACATTTTATTAACTCTGTATTCCAGCTGTATCCCACTCCCTTATTCTCTCCCAATCCCTCCCTCCCTCCCTCAGCTTCTCCCTGTCCCTTTCCAAGTCCACGGATTGGGGAGGTATATGTTTTATATATCAGCCCTCTGTCAGATGTGGAGCTGGTACAGATCTATTCCCAGTCTATCGACTGCCATTTTTGTCTGTTTGACAGTGTCCTTTGCCTTACAGAAGCTTTTCAGTTTTATGAGGTCCTATTTATTAATTTATGTTCTGAGTGCCTAAACTGTTGATGTTCTACGCAGAAAATTATCTCCAATGTCAATGCATTCAAGGCTTTTTCCCACTATCTCTTTTATCAGACTTAGTGTATCTGGTTTTACATTGAGGTCTTTGATCCACTTGGACTTGAATTTTGTGTAGCAATAGATATGGATCTATTTGCGTTCTTCTACATGCACACAACCAGTTAGACTAGCAATATTATTTGAAGATGTTTCTTTTTCCTATTGTTTTGGCTCCTTTGCCAAAAATTAAGTGTCCAAAGGTGTGTGGGTTTACTTCTAGGTCTTCAGTTCTAGTCCATTGATCAACCTGTCTGTTTTTATGTCAATACCATGTGTTTTTATTATGATTGCTCTATAGTACGGTTTTAAATCAGATATGGTAATAACACCAGAAGTGCATATATGTGCATCTCAATATTCATGTGGGACTCCTAACAGCAGAAGCAGGGGCTGTCTCTGACTCTGTTGCCTGCTTTTGGATCCCTTTCTCCTCACTGGCCTGCATGCTCTAGCCACATAGGATAAGATGTGCCTAGTCCTACTGTAACTTGATATGTGAAGGCTGTTGGGTATCCATGAGCAGCCTCCCCTATTGTGAAGAGAAAGGGAGGACCAGAGGCTAGGGGGAAGGAAAGTGAGAACAAGGGACTGGGAGAAGAGGGAGAGGAAGTTGCTATCAGGATGTAAAATAAATACAGTAATTAATTTAATAAATAATGACATAAAATGAAACAACACCCCCCAAATAGTTGTATACAGTCGGCAAAATATTTAAGTACTTTAGCTTTTCTTAACAGATATTAATTAAAGAAAATTATTTTAACGTCTATTACAGACACAGAAAATTTGAAGAAAAGAGTTACAAAATAAATATAAGTAGCATGCATCTGAAAATGAAGCATGTATCAGACACCAGACACAAACTTAAGGAGAAATTCCTATTATTTTTTTCAAACTTTATATATGATGTGGGAGAGATGGCTCTCCCTTCCAGGGAACCCAAATTTAGTTCGTGATACCTGTGACGTAAGGTTCACAACCACTTTTAATTTAATCATCAGGGTTCCAGCACCTCTCTGAGGATTCCAAGGGCCTCTGTACTCACACTTTCATACCCTCAACTAAAACTAATAAAAATAAATTCCTAAGCTTATATATAATGGTAAGTTTTGAGAGAAAATTATACTTTTAAAGTATATGTTTTGAAGTATTAATTTATTGATTAAAAGTATTATAACTATTTCATATTTTTCTTGAAAGTCTTAAATATCCAGTAGAATTGCATAATTTTTAAATTAATAACTTATGAAAATGTTCAATAAAACACAGGTTTAAAGGCATGTTTTTAATGGAGTAGTTTGTGTTTATGTTAAAATACTTTTTATATGAAACTAATTTCTCTATTTTAATCTGCTATTTTTTATGTCATGATATAATAAAATTATCCCAATTAAGTTAAATGTTATCCCTAATCATGTTTCTCGCATGCTTGCTTTAGACAGAAGTATGCAATTAAGCTTATTTTAATATTTTATAAAATATTACATAGATTTTCATATGCATAACATGCCTGTTATACATGTAATGAAGTTCGTAAAATAACTCACTTCTATTGACATTAGGAGATTGAAAGCAAACTTTATCATTTCCGAAAAATAAATCCTAAAAATATGACAAATTATCTAAAATGACTGTTTTTATAATTTCCTGTTACACCTTTGTATAAAAAATAATAGACAGTTAAAATGTGTTGCGAAATATAATAAATATAAAAAAATGAACCTGTTAAATAATTTGTCATTTGAATTTTAATTTAGTATTCTCAACTCATAGACAATTAAAAATTCACCAACAGTGATTTGCATTTTGTACTGATTTCACACCAAGATTGACTAGCTCTACTGGAAAATCTTAAGAGTTCAATTGTGGATTTTGTTCTTTTCAGCCCTGGTACATTTCATACTTCTAAGCTTGTTATTACATTATTTCAAAATCTATTTGCTTGTGAAGTCTGAAATATCCAACTGTCAAGAAGAAAAGGCATTTGGTAATTAATTTAATGCATGACAGGACATCTGCCATGTCAGTGGAAAAAGATAATTGCCAATGTTTCTTACAACGTTCATTATACATCAATGGAGGATAATAGAATATATTTCAAATGATTGATAATTTTTATGACATAAAACTATTTTCATGCATCAATATAGAGTAAGTAACATTTACTGTTTAATTAATCGGGGTGCCATGTACTTGTGTTTACATGTTTGAGTGTGAAAATATAGGGTGGGTGGGTAACCACAAGAATGCCACAGGTCAATACTTTATTGCCCTAGCCAATCTTTTTGAGAAAGGTTCTCTCACTGAAAGTAGAGCTCAAGGACCTGTCAGCATGTCCCCTGGGCTGTTGTACACCAGCCTCTCCCACACTGATATGACTGGGATACACTGCTGTGACTGGTGTTTCATTTCTAGAAACTTGAGCTTGGGTCTTGTTTTCATAGCAATCACTTTACAAACTGAGCCATCTCTCTAGCTGCTGCTTTACTCTTTTGAAGTAGCCATTTACACTGTGCTACTGAAGACTGTTATATCTAATTGTTATGTCCATAGCAAACTTAACCCCAGAGTGATTTGGAAGAGAAGAGAAAAATGGCTAAACATTGGAAGTCACCTGTCTTACTCTCTGCCTTATATACAGTCTTAGGTGTTCATATACAAGAAGGCAACTTAAAGTGACAAGGATGTGGTTGTGTTTGTTTATTAGGTATACCATGAACCATGACACTGTTCAAAGAAGGCAAATATTTAAAATGTCTCATAAAATTATATCCTTTTCTTATGATAACTGAACAATGTATAAAAACTTGATCTAATGACAACATTTTCTTTAATTTTCAGTTTCTTGTTTCAACCAGAAAATAATTTAAAAAATCTCCTCTGAAGAAATATACACAAGTTACTGGTTTACTGTTTACATATAACTGATAAGCTATACATACTAAAAATTTGTAGATAGTTTAAAAGCAAAATGTGTTGAGAAAAACGATATGTTCTTTTAATCATTATCTTCAAAAAATGAGAACTTTCTGTATGATGTTATACTCTTTCTGGATATTAAAATGAACTATCAGTACCTTCCATTTTTTGTTTAAGACAAATTAAATTTTCTTCCAATAATTTGTGGACATAATGTTTTCAAATAAAATTAAAATTGTATCAATTTAATTCAAACAAGTCAATAGAAACAGATAACGTGATTGCATATAAGCAACACAAATTTCAAGTTATTAATAAATGTTATAGATAAGGTAAGAAAACTTTGAAGAGGAGTTTGTATGTTCTTTATCACCAAAGAATCTGGTTTTCAAACATCAAAGCAATTTGATTTATACTTTGTTTGAGATGATTTTTTTAAAGATGTTCCTCTAAATACTGACCCACCATGTTCCATTTTTTCTGGTTATTGACCAATGTAATTGATAAATTGATATGATATGAATCTTTATTTCTCTTTCTCTGACTCTGAGCTTAACGACCTTAGAAAACTTCTTGGTGTCTCTAAACCTCCCTTCTCTATGAAATGAAATTAATAGTTATCATGGTGAATTTCACAATCCAAAATTCCCTGTAAAACAAAGAATGTTTAATCTTTAAGCATTCTCTTTTTCTTTAATGTGTGCTATATTTATTTTCTACAAATTTACAACATTCAATTTATGCTTCTCTATTTTCATATTAAAGCATATTTTAGGCATACTATATTTTAAACGATATTTCTACCATGTAACTATGTCTTTTCATAGTACCCTGAATTTCCTGGATGTTTTCTGCCAGGACATTTTTAACTTTAACATTTTCTTTAACTGATGTATCAATTTCTTCTATTATATCTTCTACTCCTGAGATTCTTGCTTCCATCTCTTGGATTCTCATGGATATGTTTGAGTCTCTTATTCCTGCTCTCTTTCCTACGTTATTTACATCTAGGATTTCTTCAGATTGTGCTTTCTTTATTACTTCTACTTCCATTTTCAGTTCCTGGACAGTTTTATTCACTTCCTTCACCTGTTCAGTTGTGTTTTTGTATAATTCTTTAATTGATTTATTTATTTCTTCTTTAAAGGCCTCTATCGTCTTCATCAGACCAAATTTAAGGTTATTTTCTTACTCCTTGGTTGGGTTAAAATATCCAGAGCTTGCTGTAGTATCATATTTGATGTCTGGGGTTGTCAGATCAATCTGACAGAGACATTTTCTCAACTGAGAATCCTCCCTCGTAGAAGGAGTCTCAGACTCCAGATTCTGTAAAAATTGATAAAAAAGGAAGAAAGGAATAAAAGAAGAAAGAAAGAAAGAAAGAAAGAAAGAAAGAAAGAAAGAAAGAAAGAAAGAAAGGAAAGAAACCAGTATAAATGAAGTTCATCCTCTCAGCACTCACCAAGGTCCAAACTTCACAATCTCAAATAAAATGAATTCCTTCTTAAAGGTTCAATTTAGAATTACATAGTAGGACTTGATGAGGGAGCACAATATGGGACATGCCATATTGAAATATTTCCCTCAGATATAATAATCCTCATGTGTAGAATCAGATTCAACTGTTAGAATTGTTATGGTTTTCACTTTAAATAGACCAAGAAATTAAATAACTGCTTTATATGATTTTAAGTTCAGATGTCTTTATTATATCATATGTCCAAATTTCTAAACTCAGGTATGACAATTATAACAAAAGTTTATTATAATCTTATATCTTCTAACTGTAAATAAAAGTATTGTATTTTAGTCTACACTAGAGTATTATATTTACTACTTCTGTCTAGTGCGTTGACAGAGAAATTCTTTGAAAAATGTTAGGCCATATTTTTTTCTTCTAATCAGAATAATATAAACAATTCATTATGTTTCATTAGTCAAACAAGAATAAATTTGTTTGACCTTGCTGTCTATAAATATACCCTTATAAACACAGAATAATTAAAGATATTACTTGCTCTTAACCAATCTATGCACAAGAATTTTATATTAACTTCAGAAATTTATATTTATATTTAACTTCAGAGTCAATAAATGAGGGACACTAAAGTCTCACGCAATAACCAGCTTCATTCAGAACATCAGAAAATGTATACTCTAAGCGGTACGAAGAGTTACATGAATGAAGTGACAATCACCAAGCCAAGCCACTTATGGAAAAAAAATGTATTTCCATAGACGCATATAAACAAATAAGAAGATCCCATTATCATTAATAATATAGTAATAATGGATTAATAATCTATTAACAATCATTAATAAATCTATCCATTACACCAGGGAAGGACATGGAAATATATTCCAAAAACAAGCCTGTGTTTTTGAAGAAAGTGAGGTCAAAATATACTTATCTTGTTTTCACACAAAAATGTTCAAGTACACAAGGACATTTCTCAACCATGTTTGTAGCAGCTTTATTGATAATAGCCAGAACCTGGAAACAACCCAAATGTTCATCAACAGAGGAATGGATAAAGAAATTGTGGTACTTTTTTTTTTGAATGTTGACAACTGTTTTATTATTTAATTTTTTTTCATAGAATATGTTTTGATTACATTCTTTCCCCTCCAAGCCATCCCAGCTCCCACCTCCCTATCCACCCAACTTCATGTTATTTCTTAAATCTAAAACAAAACACATGAGAATCAAAAAAACCAAACAACCCTCCTTCCCCAAAAAACTCAGTAAACCAAAAATGCCAAATGATATCAAAACAAACATAACACACACACACACACACACACACACACACACACACACACACACAACATGGAGTCTTGTTCTGTGTCAGCCAACTTCTCCAGGGACTGATGCCATTTTGGAGAAAACTGATCTCTTTCCCAGCAAGTATCAATCACAAAGAGCCTCTAAGTTAGGGAACTTTTCAATGTAAGCAAGTACAATATTTTTTTTATGACACTCATTTAAATGCTCTATAACTTAATTGCATTTTCTCAAAAAGGATAGAAAGATTGCCATAGTTGACACAACTGTAAAAGATCTGTTCTACTCTGCCCCGATGTGACCTTGGACAAGTAGGCCCGTAGTGCCTTATGATCTTCATCTGTAGAACAGTGTATCTACACCAGAAAATCATGAGAATTAAATTAAACCTTATAAGGACTGCATAGAAAAATTCAACAGTATCTCACAACAAGGAGCTGGCTATTAATATTTTCCATTTTATGCTGCTATAGTAACAATTGGACAGTTACTGAAAAAGGGGAGAGAGTATCATTTGTCCAGTGCTGAACCCTAACAGCAATAATGAGAAAAGGATAGCACTGTACAAATAATACTCTCTCCTCCTTTTCAGTAACTATCCAATTGTTACAGATGCCCCGCACTGAGATAAGATACCTTCCCATTCTTGTGGTTATCCTCAGGCTGTTCCTTGGGTAGGGAATTTTTTTTTTTTTGAATTGTATTTTTTTCTTATCAGTTACATTTTATTAACTCTGTATCCCAGCCGTACTTTTATACAATAGAATACTACACAGCAATTAAAAACAAGGAAATCGATGGCGGCACCGGGAGGACTCTCATTCTGAGGAGCAGCACAGCAGGATTGTCACAGTGACCAGCAATCAGAACTCGCCGCCATAAAACACAAGTGATTGTGTTTCACAAGTGAGAGGATACCCTACGGTGGGGGATTCAATCAGCTTTAACTCACCCAGCTAAACCACTGAAGAGATCCTGGTTCCACCAGGTGCTTGGTCACCAGCCCAGAGCTACATGCCAGCGTGATCTGATCACTGTCTCAGACTGAACTGTGGGCCCAGAACATCACAGACTGGATTTTCCAGTCAAGAGATAACCCCACGGGCAGGAAATGATTGGGACAGACCTTAGGTCACCCAGATATCCCCTGGAAAAAACTCAGGTTCTGCGGGAGCCCCAGGAGCCAGCCCGGAGCCAGAGCCAGGAACCAGGCGCCTGCACAGAGCCCTGCCTGCACGCCTGATTCGCCGCCTGAGATAGAACTGTGGGCACCAGGGCACCAGAGACTGCGTTTCACTGTCAGGTGCAAACCCACAGGGAGGGAAACTGCTGGTCTGATCTCAGAGCACTCAGCCGACACCTCCACCCTGAAAAGGTCTGGGAAAAATAACCCAGTTTAGGCAGACACCAAGGCTCCCAAAGGCCAGAAGGGCGGAGCCACAAGCGGGCATCTATGCCTGTGGGTTCTACTCGCCACCCCAAACAGAACAGCAGTCCCCAAAGCAAAGACTGGGTGTCTCTGGCAGGAGGAAACCCCCAGCGAAGGGGATCATCAGGTCTAATGCTCAGGACACCCAGCACCAAAAGACTTCCTGGATTCATACAGACTCTAGGCTTTAGCTTTCTAATGCAGGCAGAAGCACTGTGCTCAGCCACCATTATTGAGTTCCCCTAGGGCACTGGAACACACAGCTGCATCCTCAGACCTACAAAAGCCAGAGAGCCATTACAGCAGCCCTCAGATACTGTGCCAAGGATCAACCAGTTATCCCTAGCTAGAATGACAAAACTGTGAGAATCCCTGGTCCTTCAAGAGGACTGCACCCACAGTGTCTGGACCAGAGCAGTGCCTGCAGCCACCATCCCAGACAGGGACACACAGCTTAGGGTCCAGAGTGAGGCACCCAGCCTCCAGACCAGAGCAGCGCCCCCAGGCACCAACTCAACCTAGGTGCAATTCTCCAGGCCCAGAGCAGAGCACTCAGCCTCTGGACCAAAGACTTGCTGGGCGCACCTCTGACTTTCCTGGACAGAACTGTGTGCCCCAGGATAACAGACTGAGTTTCCCTGTTGGGAGAAAACCCCACAGCTAGGGAATTGGCAGGTTCTTCAAGAGGACTGTACCTAAAAATTTAGTGAGCAGCAGCTCACTACATTTATAATGAGAAACCCAGCAGTGAGGCAGCTGTCTTGAGAACTTCTATGGGTAAGAGGAGATCCCCCCCTACCTAACATAGACCACAGCTACTACTCAGGGCTATAAACCTTAGGTGAGCAGTGGCAATTCCTGAGAAACACTGGCCATACAGTGACCAAAACCAAAAAGCAGAGGAGGATACCTTCAGGAAAAATCATCTTCCGGCCAAGGAGATTCTCCCTACCCCAGGACTCCAGGAAGCACAGAAACTAACAGCCAACACCTAAATCAGCCCAATGTGTAGAGGTCAGCGTAAAAGCTCAACCAACAAAATACAGAGCAATATGGCATCTCCAGAACCCAGCCATTCAGGGGCAAACAGCCCTGGACAACGAAGCATAATAGAAAATCAAGAAGATGACCTTACATCTATGATGATGAAGAAGATAATAGAGGAAACAAATAAAATACGTAAAGAATTAGAGGAAGATAAAACCAAACAGATCATGGCTATCTGTAAAGAAATGGAGGAAGTTAAAGACAAGCAGGTTATGGCCATCCATGAAGAAATGCAGGAAGATGCAGCCAAACAGCTTGCAGCCTTCAGAGAAGAAATAATTAAATCACTGAAAGAAATAAAAGGAACAGAGTTGAAGGAACTAAAAGAAAAAGAGGAAAATACAAGTAGATAGGTGAAGGAAGTAAACAAAACAACTCAAGACCTAAAGATAGAACTGGAAAAATTAAAGAAAACACAAATGGAGGAAATAATGAAGAGGAAGAATTCAGGGAAGAAAACAGGAACTACAGAGGTAAGCATAACCAACAGACTACAAGAGATGGAAAAAAGAATCTCAGGTGTAGAAGATACAATGGAAGAAATCTGTCAAAGAAAATGTTAAATCCAAGAAATTCCTGACACAGACCGTCCAAGAAATCCAAGACAATATGAAAAGACAAAACCTAAGAATAATAGGTATAGAGGAAAAAGAAGACTCCCTTCTCCAAGGCCCAGAAAATATTTTCAACAAAATCATTGAAGAAAATTTCCCCAAGTTAAAGGAGAAGCCAATAAGAATACATGAGGCCTACAGAACACCCAACAAATTTGACCAGAAAAGAAAATCTGATTGGCCTGCTCGTTGATCACTTCCCCCTGAGAAGGGAGCAGCCTTACCAGGCCACAGTAGAGGACAATGCAGCCACTTTTGATGAGAACTAATAGACTAAGATCAGAAAGGAGAGGAGAACCTCCCCTATCAGTGGACTTGGGGAGTGGCATGCATGCAGAAAGGGGAGGGAGGGTGGGATCAACAGGGGAGGAGGGAGGGGCTTATGGGGGATACAAAATGAATAAAGTGTAATTAATAATAAAAAAAAGTAAAAAAAAAAAAAGAAAAAAAGAAAATCCTCCCGCCACATAATAATCAAAACAGTAAGTATAAAGAACAAAGAAAAAATACAAAAAGCTGCAAGGGAAAATGGCCAAGTAACATATAATGGCAAATCATTAGTATCACACCTAACTTTTCAACAGAATCTATGAAAGCCAGAAGGGCCTGGACGGATATCATGCAGACCCTAAGAGAACACTGATGTCAGCCCAGGTTACTATACCCTGCAAAACTCTCAGTCCTCATAGACGGAGAAAACAAGATATTCAATGACAAAAACAAATTTCAACAATACCTATACACAAATCCAGCATTACAGAAGACACTGGAAGGGAAAATACAACCCAAGAAAATTAGCTTCTGTCAAGAAAACACAGGAAATAATTAACCTTATTACAGTAAAACAAAAGCAAACAAGCACACAACCTTATGAACAAAAGCAACATCAAAATCCAAGGATCTACCAGCCACTGGCCATTAATCTCTCTCAACATCAATGGACTCAACTTTCCAGTAAAAAGACACAGATTAACAGAATGGATACATAAACAAAACCCAGCAATCTGTTGCATACAAGAAACACCTAAGGCACAAAGATAGACATTACCTGAGGGTAAAAGTTTGGAAGATGACTTTCCAAGCAAATGGACACAAGAAACAAGCAGGAGTAGCCATTCTAATATCTGATAAAATAGACTTTCAACCAAAATTAATAAAAAGAGATGAGGAAGGACACTTCATACACATCAAGGGAAAATTCCACCAGGAAGACATCACAATCCTGAACATCTATGCCCCAAATACAAGAGCACCCACATTTGTAAAAGAAACATTGATAAAATTTAAAGCACATATAGATCCCCACACAATAATAGTGGGAGACTTCAACATCCCACTCTCAACAATGGACGGGTCAACAAAACAGAAATTAAACAAAGAAACAATATCTCTGACAGAGGTCATGAATCAAATGGACCTCACAGACATTTACAGAACTTTACACCCAAACACAAAAGAATTTACCTTCTTCTCAGCATCTCATGGAACCTTCTCCAAAACACACCATATAGTTGGTCACAAAGCAAGCCTCAACAGATACAAGAAGATTGAAATAATCCCTTGTATCTTGTCTGATCACCATGGAATAAAGCTGGACTTCAACAACAGAAATAGCAAAAAAGCCTACACACACATGGAAACTCAACAACTTGTTACTAAATGACAGCTGGGTCAGGGAAGAAATAAAGAAAGAAATTAAAGTCTTCCTAGAACTCAATGAAAATGAAGACACAACATATCCAACCTTGTGGGACACAATGAAAGCAGTGCTAAGAGGAAAGTTCATAGCACTAACTGCCTTCAAGAAGAAATTCGAGACAGCTCATTCAAGCAACTTAATGGCCTACTTAAAAACCCTAGAAAAAGAAGAAACAGACACACCAAAAAGGAGTAGATGGCTGCAAATAATCAAACTCAGGGCTGAAATCAATCAATTAGAAACAAATAAAACAATTCAAAGAATCAATGAAACCAAAAGCTGGTTCTTTGAGAAAATCAACAAGATCGACAAACCCTTACCAAGCTAACTAAAAGGCAGAGACATCACCCAAATCAACAAAATCAGAAATGAAAAGGGGGACATAACTACAGACACTGAGGAAATCCAAACAATCATTACGACTTACTTCAAAAGTCTATATGCCAAAAAATTTGAAAATCTAAATGAAATGGACAATTTTCTTGATCGATTCCACTTACCAAAGCTAAATCAGGACCAGGTAAATCAATTAAATAGTCCTATATCCCCCAAAGAAATAGAAGCAGTCATCAAAAGTCTCCCATCCAAAAAAAGCCCAGGACCATATGGCTTCAGCACAGAATTCTACCAGACCTTCAAAGAAGAGCTAACTCCAATTCTCTTCAAACTATTCCACAAAATAGAAACAGAAGGAACATTACCAAACTCATTCTATGAAGCCACAATCACCCTGGTACCTAAACCTCACAAAGACTCAACAAAGAAAGAGAATTTTAGGCCAATCTCCCTTATGAACATTGATGCAAAAATACTTAACAAAATACTCGCAAACCAAATATAAGAACACATCAAAGATATTATCCACTATTACCAAGTAGGCTTCATCCCAGGTATGCAGGGGTGGTTCAATATATGGAAATCCATCAATGTGATCCACCATATTAACAAACTGAAAGAAAAAAAAACAACACATGATAATCTCCCTAGATGCTGAAAAATCATTTGACAAAATCCAACATCCAACCATGTTTAAAGTACTGGAGAGATCAGGGATACAAGGCACATATTTAAACATAGTAAAGGCGATATACAGCAAGCCTATAGCCAACATCAAACTGAACGGAGAGAAACTTAAAGCAATCCCACTGAAATCAGGGACAAGACAAGGCTGCCCACTCTCTCCATATCTCTTCAATGTAGTGCTGGAAGTACTTGCTAGAGCAATAAGAGAGTTGAAGGAGATCAAGGGGATACAGATGGGAAAGGAAGTAGTCAAATTATCATTATTTGCAGATGATATAATAGTATACATGAGTGACCCCAAAAACTCTACCAAGGAACTCCTACAGCTGATAAACACCTTCAGCAAAGTGGCCGGATACAAAATTAACTCAAAAAAAAATCAGAAGCATTCCTGTATACAATAGACTAGACAAAAGGGCTGAGAAAGAAATTAGAGAAACAACACCCTTCACAATAGCCACAAGTGACATAAAGTATCTTGGTGAAACCCTAACCAAGCAAGTGAAAGACTTGTATGAAAAAAATTTCAAGTCTCTGAAGAAAGAATTAGAGGAAGATATGAGAAGATGGAAAGATCTCCCATGCTCATGGCTTGGCAGGATTGACATAGTAAAAATGGCCATCTTACCAAAAGCATTCTACAGATTTAATGCAATTCCCATCAAATTCCCAACACAATTCTTTACAGACCTGGAAAGAAAAATTCTCAACTTCGTATTGAATAACAAGAAACTGAGAATTGCTAAAACAATCCTCTACAATAAAAGATCTTCTGGAGGTATCTCCATCCCTGATCTCAAGCTGTACTATAGAGCAACAGTTATAAAAACTGCATGGTACTGGCATAGAAACAGAATGGTGGATCAATGGAACTGAACAGAAGACACAGAAATAAACCCACACACTTACGGACACCTGATTTTTGACAAAGATGCCAAAACCATACAATGGATAAAAGATAGCATCTTCAACAAATGGTGCTGGTCCAACTGGATGTCTACATGTAGAAAAATGAAAATAGATCCATACTTATCATCCTGCACAAAACTGAAGTCCAAGTGGATCAAAGACCTCAACATAAAACCAGACACATTAAATCGGTTAGAAAAAGTAGTGGGGAATACTCTAGAAGTCATTGGTACAGGAGAAAACTTCCTGAACAGAACACCAACAGCACAGGCTCTAAGAGCAACAATCAATAAATGGGACCTCATGAAATTGAAAAACTCTGTAAAGCAAAGGACACTGTCATCAAAACAAAGTGACTGCCTACAGATTGGGAAAGAATCATGACCAACCCTTTATCTGACAGAGGACTCATATCCAGTATATACAAAGAACTAAAGAAACTGAAAAGCAGCAAACCAAGTAATCGAATTAAAAAATGGGGAACAGAGCTAAAGAGAGAATTCTCTGTAGAGGAATATCGAATGACAGAGAAACACTTAAAGAAATGCTCAACCTCATTAGCCATTAGGGAAATGCAAATCAAAACAATCCTGAGAGTTCACCTTACACCCATCAGAATGGCCAAGATGAAAAACTCAATGAACAACACATGCTGGAGAGGTTGTGGAGAAAGGGGAACCATCCTCAGCTGCTGGTGGGAATGTAAACTGGTACAACCACTCTGGAAATCTATCTGGCGCTTTCTAAGACAACTAGGAATAGCACTTCCTCAAGATCCAGCCATACCACTCCTAGGCATATACCCAAAAGAGGCTCAAGTACACAAAAAGGACATTTGCTCAACCATGTTTGTAGCAGCTTTATTTGTAATATCCAGAAGCTGGAAACAGCCCAGATGCCCCACAAATGAAGAATGGATGCAGAAACTGTGGTACATCTATACAATGGAGTATTACTCAGCAATGAAAAATAAGGAAATCATGAAATTTGCAGGTAAATGGTGGGACATGGAAAGGATCATCCTGAGTAAGTTGTCCCAGAAGCAAAAAGACATGCATGGTATATATTCACTCATATAAACATACAACATAGAATAAACCCACTAAATCTGTACATCTAAACAAACTAAGCAGAAGAGAGGACCCTAACTAAAATGTTCAATCCCCATCATGAAAGGCAAAGAGGATGGACATCAGAAGAAAAAGAAAATAGGAAACAACCTAGGAACCTGCTACAGACGGCCTCTGAAAGCCAGAAGAAAACAGGAAACAACCTTGGAACCTGCCACAGAGGGCCTCTGAAAGCCTCTGCAGTATAGACTGTCAAAGTAGATTCTGAACCTGATGGCCAACTGATGGGCAGACTGAATGGAATTTTATGTAAGAAGTGGGAAATAGTAAGAGCTGGAGGGGACAGGAACTCCACAAGGAGAGCAACAGAATGAGATAATTTGACCACAGGGAACTTCCCAGAGACTCATACTCCAACCAAGGACTATTCGTTGAGATAACCTAGAACCCCTGCACAGATGTAGCCCATGGCAGTTCAGTGTCTAAGTGGGTTACATAGTAATGGGAAGAGGGTCTGACTCTGACATAATCTGATTGGACTGCTCTTTGATCACCTCTGCCTGAAGGGGGAGCAGCCTTACCAGGCCACAGTAGAGGACAATGCAGCCACTTTTGATGAGAACTGATAGAGTAAGATCAGAAAGGAGAGGAGAACCTTCCCTATCAGTGGACTTGGGGAATGGCATGCATGCAGAAAGGCGAAGGAGGCAATTCTTTACAGACCTTGAAAAAAAGATTCTCAGCTTCATATGGAGAAACAAAAAACCCAGAATCTCCAAAACAATCCTGTACAACAACAGATCATCTGGAGGTATCTCCATCCCCGATCTCAAGTTGTACTACAGAGCAATAGTAATAAAAACTGCATGGTATTGGCATAAAAACAGAAAGGAGGATCAATGGAACCGCATAGAAGACCCAGAAGTAAACCCACACAACTATGAATACTCGATTTTTGACAAAGAAACTAAAACCATTCAATGGAAAAAAGACAGCATCTTCAACAAATGGTGGTGGTCCAACTGGATGTCCACAGGCAGAAAAATGTAAATAGATCTATATTTATCACCCTGCACAAAACTAAAGTCAAAGTGGATCAAAGACCTCAACATAAAACCAGATACTCTAAATCTGTTAGAAGAAAAAGTGGGGAACAGCCTAGAACTCATTGGCACAGGAGAAAACTTCCTGAACAGAACACCAACAGCACAGGCTCTAAGAGCAACAATCAATAAATGGGACCTCATGAAACTGAAAAGCTTCTGTAAGGCAAAGGACACCATCATCAAAACAAAGCGACTGCCTACAGATTGGGAAAGAATCATGACCAACCCTTTATCTGACAGAGGACTAATATCCAGTATATACAAAGAACTAAAGAAGCTGAAAAGCAGCAAACCAAGTAATCCAATTAAAAAATGGGGAACAGAGCTAAACAGAGAATTCTCAACAGAGGAATATCGAATGGCAGAGAAACACTTAAAGAAATGCTCATCCTCATTAGCCATCAGGGAAATGCAAATCAAAACGACCCTGAGATATCACCTTACACCCATCAGAATGGCCAAGATAAAAAACTCAAGGGACAACACATGCTGGAGAGGTTGTGGAGAAAGGGGAACCCTCCTCCCCTGCTGGTGGGAATGTAAACTGGTACAACCACTCTGGAAATCTATCTGGCACTTTGTAAGACAATTAGGAATAGTGCTTCCTCAAGACCCAGCTATACCACTGCTAGGTATATACCCAAAGTTTGCTCAAGTACACAAAAGAGATATTTGCTCAGCCAAATTTATAGCAGCTTTATTTGTAATAGCCAAAACCTGGAAACAACCCAGATGTCCATCAACAGAAGAATGGGTACAGAAATTGTGGTATTTTTACACAATGGAATACTACTCAGCAATCAAAAAGGAGGAAATCATGAAATTTGCAGGCAAATGGTGGGATCTAGAAAAGATCATCCTGAGTGAAATATCCCAGAAGGAGAAAGACAAGCACGGTATATACTCACTTATATAGTCCTATAAGATATGATAAACATAATGAAATCTGTACACCTAAAAAAGATAATCAAGAGAGCTGACATGGGGTAAGATGACCAATCCTCGTTTAGAAAGACAGATGGGATGCGCATTGAACATATGACAGGAGTCTACTGAGCGCATTTGAAAGACTCTAACTAGCAGTGTTTTCAAAGCAAAGACTCATGACCAAACCTTTGGCAGAGTACAGGGAATCATAAGAAAGAAGGGGAGTTAGTCTGATGAGGAAAGGATAGGAGCTCCACAAGGACCAAATATATCTGGGCACAGGGTCTTTTCTGAGACTGACATTCAACCAAGGACCATGTATGGATATAACCTAGAACCTCTGCTCAGATGTAGCCTGTGGTAGCTCAGTAACCAATTGGTTTCCCATAGTGAGGGGAACAAGGACTATTTCTAACAGGAACTCAATGACTGGCTCTTTGGCCTCCCCACCCCCCAAGGGAGGAGCAGTCCTGTTAGGCCACAGAGGAGAGCTTTGCAGCCAGTCCTGAAGATACCTGATAAAACAGGATCAGATGAATGGGGAGGAGGTCCCCCCATCAGTGGACTTGGAAAGGGGCAGGGTGGAGATGATGGAGGGAGGGAGGGACTGGGAGGGAATGAGGGATAGGGACACGGCTGGGATACAGAGTTAATAAAATGTAACTGATAAGAAAAAAATAAAATAAAATAAATAAATAAACAAAAAATTAAAACAAACAAAAGTAAAAAGAAAAGGGATGGAAAATGGAATTGGGAGTGGAGGAGGGAGGGGCTTATGGGGGATACAAAATGAATAAAGTGTAATTAATAAAAAAATTCTAAAAAAAAAAACAAGGAAATCATGAATTTTGCAGGCAAATGGTGGGATCTAGAAAAAAAATCATCCTGAGTGAGATATTCCAGGAGCAGAAAGAGACACGTGGTATATACTCACTTATAAGTGGGTAGTAGACCTATAAGATAGGATAAACATACTTAAATATGTGCACCTACAGAAGATAAACAAGGAAGAGGATCAATCCTCATCTAGAAAGACAAAGGGGATGGACATTGGAAGTAGGAGAAAACAAGTATCAGAACAGTAGCCTACCACAGAAGGCACCTGAAAGACTCTACCTAGCAGTGTATCAAAGCAGATGCTGAGATCCATAACCAAGCTTTCAGCAGAGTGTAGGGAATTATATGAAAGAAGGAGGAATTAGTATAACCTAGAGGGGACAGGGAGCTCCACAAGGTCCAAATATATCTGAGCACGGGCGTCTTCTCTGAGACTGTTTATCCAACCAAGGACCATGCATGGATATAACCTACAACCCCTGCTCAGACATAGCCCATGGTAGCTCAGTATCCAAGTGAGTTCCCTAGTAAGGGGGACAGGAATTGTTTCTGACATGAACTCAATGTCTGGCTCATTGAGATCCCTCCCCCACCCCCCACGCCCCAGGGAGGCACAGCCTTGCTAGGCCACATATAAGGACAATGCAACTATCTTGAAGATACCTGATAATCTGGGGACAGATGGAAGGAGAGGAGGACTTAGTGGACTGGGAAGGGGGCAGGGAGGAGATGAGGGAGGGAGGGGAGGATTGGGAGGGAAAGAGTGAGAAGGCTATAGCTGGGATACAAGTGAATATATAAAATTATTTAAAAATAAAAAAAAATTAAAAAAAAGAATTTTTTCATACAATATTCTATTTTTACATGGTACTCCAACAGCCCACCAGAAAAAAAAAAAGAAAAAGAAAAAGAAAAAAAAAAACTGAATGTTTTTCTCTAGTATATGGATGCTAGCTTGTTTATTTTATTTGTTATATTATTATTAGTAGTAGTAGTAGTAGCAATAGTATTTACAATTTATTCACTTTGTATCCCAGTTGCAACCCCCTTCTTTATCTCCTCCTGGTCCCATCCTCTCTCCTTCTTCCTCTCCTAATCCACTGAGAAGGGAAGCCCTCCTCCCTTACTCTCTGACCCTGGTCTATGAGGTCCCACTGCCTGGATCCTCTTCATCTTTGGACTGTTTAGGTTGTCCCACCATGGAGAAGTGATTAAGAACCAGGCAACCAAGTTCATGTCAGAGACTGCCTTTTCTCCCCTCATTAAGGAACACACATTGAGACTGAGCTGTATATGGGCTACCTCTCTATGTATGGTCTTTGGTTGATGCATCACTCTCTGCAGTTCCTCCTGGGCTCAGCTTTTATTGCGTTCGTTGGTCTCCTCTTAGTGCTCTATCCTCTCTGGGTCTTTTTATATCCCCTTTCTTCCCTAAGACTCCCTGCTCTCTGTCCAAAGTTTGGCTATGCAGCTCTGAATCTGCTTCCATCTTCTGCAGGGTAAAGTCGTTTAGAGGACATATGTGGTAAATTCCATCCTGTTTCCTGTCTTTTACCTCTTCTAGTGTCTATAATGTTTTCACTTCTGCATGAAAATTAAGCATTTCCCTAGGGTCCTCCTTGTTGTTTAGCTTTTATAGGTCTCTATTAGATTTTAGTATGTTTATTGTATATTATATGGCTAATATCCACTCTAAGTATGTATATACCATGCCTGTCTTTTTGCTTCTAGGTTACCTCACTTAGGAAGATTTTTTAAAGTTCCATCCATTTGCCTGTGAATTTCATAATTTTTTGTGTTTAATAGCTGAGTAGTATCTATTGTGTAAATATATCACAATTTCTGTATCTATTCTTTGCTTGAGGGACATCTAGGTATTTTTAGATTTTGGCTATTATGAATAAAGCTGCTATTAGACAACTAAGTGAGAACAAAAGGATAAAAATTTGCAAGAATGCAGATGCTGAGGCTTAAGGGCAGCCTTTGGGCAGAGTGAGGGAATCTTAGGAAAGAAGTGGGAAACAGTAAGATCTGGAGAGGACAGGAACTCCACAAGGAGAGCAACAGAACCAAAAATTCTGAGCACAGGGGTCTTTCCTGAGACTGAGACTCCAACCAAGGACTATGCTTGGAGATAACCTAAGACCCCTGCACAGATGTAGCCCATGGCAGTTCAGTATCCAAGTGGGTTCCATTGTAATAGGAACAGAGACTGCCTCTGACATGAACTGATTGGCCTGCTCTTTAATTACCTCCAGAGGGGGAAGCAGCATTACCAGGCCACAGAAGATGACAATGCAGCCACTCCTGATGAGACCTAATTGACTAGGATCAGAAAGAAGGAAAAGAAGACCTCCCCTATCAGTGGACTTGGGAGGGGCATGCATACAGAGGGTGGAGGAAGGGAGGGATTGGGATGGGAGGAGGGAGGGAACCAAAGGGGTGATACAAAGTGAATAAAGTTTAATTAATACATAAAAAAATTAAAATTAAAAATTAAAAAAAATTGCAAGAAGTCAAAGTATCACTATTCACAGATGATATGATAGATAGTATACATGAGTGACCACAGAAATTCTACCAGAGAACAACTACAGCTGATAAACACCTTCAGCAAAAATAGCAAGATAAAATATTAAATCAAAGAGCCCAAAACCTTCCAATGGAAAAAAGACAGCATCTTCAACAAATGGTGCTAGTATAACTGGATGTTTACATGCAGAAAAATGCAAATAGATGCACACTTATCACCCTGCACAAAATTAAAGTCCAAGTGGATCAAAGACCTCAACATAAAACCGACACTCTAAACCTGTTAGAAGAAAAAGTGAAGAAGAGCCTTGAATTCATTGGCACAGGAGACAACTTCCTGAACAGAACACCAACAGCACAGGCTCTAAGACCAACAATCAATAAATGGGAACTCCTAAAACCGAAAAGCTTCTGTAAAGCAAAAAACACTGTCAACAGAACAAAACAACAGCCTACAAACTGGGAAAATATTTTCACCAACCCTACATCTGACAGAGGACTAATATCTGGAATATATAAAGAACTCAAGAAGTTAAACACCAACAAACCAATAATCCAAATAAAAATGGGGTACAGAGCTAAACAGAGAATTCTCAAAAGAAGAATATTGAATGGTGGAGGAACAGTTAAAGAAATACTAAACATCTTTAGTTGTCAGGAAAATGCAGATCAAAAGACTAAGATTCCATCTCACACCCATCAGAATGCCTAATATAAAAAACTCAAGTGACAACACATACTGGAGAGGATGTAGAGAAAGAGGAACCCTCTGCCATTGCTAGTGGAATGTGACCTTGTATAACTATTTTGGAAATTAACCTGGCTTCTTCTAAGAAAACTGGGAGTAGTGCTTTCTCAAGACTCAACTTTACCATTCCTGGGCATATATCCAAAAGATGCTCAAACATACAAGTATGTTAGCTTTTAAGCTTTCCATTTGTTTGGTACAACCTGAATAATAACTGAGTTTGTGATCCTAGTTGGGGACCGGAGGTGGGAGAGATCTCTAGTAATGCTAATACTCTTACAGGTAGTTGGTTTTTTGTTTTGTGTTGTGTTTTTTTTTTTTTTCAAATTGAAATATAACTTGTATTTCTTCCTTTCCACTTTCACCTCAAAGTAGTGAAATAGTGTTTGAACTATTATTGATAATATTTTCCCAATTCGAAGAAATCTTCTATGTCTTGTCTGCATATATCTAGTGCTGCGTTTTCTTTGGTATGTAGTTCTTTTTGAAGTACTACTATGTACAATTACACTGCTAGTTGTCTGGGAACCTGGGAAACAAAACTAAAAGCATAATGTGCATTAATGCATAAACATAGAAAAAATGACAGACAAACTACTAACTAGGTTTGTCATATGCTTTTCTTCTGTGCCACTCAAGAAATGTCAATACAGTATTTTTATAATTTCAGAGATGTATGGCCTATCTGGTGATGTTTATGTATTTATTAGGTAGTAGGATTATATTTTAACATATAGTTTGCTGCTGGGCATAATGTCACACACTAATATGAGCACTTAGTGGGCAAAGGCAAGCAGATCCCTCTGATTTCAAGACCAGCCTGTCCTACACAATCAGAGCTAATTAGTGAGACTTGTATCAAAAACAAACAAACAAAAAAACCCACATAAACAACAAACAGACATAAATATTTCTAAGTCATTTATTTGTTAAGTATGGTCTATACTTTAATGAATGTTAATTTCTTTCTATGGTGTTTTAGCTGTCATTTCTTATTATGTGTCTGCATAAACGTCAATCTCTTGTTTCAAGGACTTAATTATCGAAATCACGACTGTTTATTATCCTGTTCAATGATTCTTTAAGTACCAAATTGCCCATCAGTTTCTAAAGAAGGCTTTGGCAATGATAGGCTGTCTTAGCCTATAATTAAAGGAAAATGAAAATCTAGCCTTCTCTGCAAACATACAACTTCATATACAGTAGTAAAGAAATGCCTTCATGAGTGTTTGTTTTGACTCTGTGTTTTTATGATTAGGTCAGAGTTACACATGTTGAAAGGAAGGAGGGTGTGTCTGCCATCCATTTTGACAGCTTCAGCTGCCAAACTGACCTCTGAAGGCACAGGGACAGGAGTGTGAAGAGTGTTGTCATCTGTCACGCAGCTGAAGCAGCCGAGAGGAGCAGTGGTGAATGGCCTAGCAACCTCTGCGGTCGGTACACGTTTTTCAATACAGGCATATATTTCTTGGAAAAAAAACAATATGTAGGAAAGTAGTCTAGTCTTTTAGTTTTTACAGGTGTGTACTTCACGTTTTTCTTAAAGCACTTAACAGTCATAATTTTTCAAATATAATAAAAAACAAAGTGCACAGTTTGAAGATAGGTCATGGGTCACACAAATATGGATATTAAGAACTGTTCAGTGATGCATAGAAATGTGAACTGCTTAAAGCACGTAGGCCTTTGAATTAGTGCCATCGTCAAAATATGTAAATGCATAATGCTACCTATTGCCTAATATTTCACTAATTATAATATGATTAATAGAAATAGTTATTTGGATAGCTGAAGCAGTAGTGAAGAAAAATTTATAATACGATTTTCTCTTAAACGGTACTGTGGTAGGTGTGTTCGTGTCTGAGAGAGAGAAATGGGGGAGATTTTTTCTAAATTTTCTCTGCATATTGTATATGCATGAGGAGTGTTGGTGTGTGATCATGTTCTCACTAGTGCATGTAATCAAACGTCTGTGTTTTACTCTGCATCTCTTTAGCTTTTTTTTGAGACAATATCTTTTTTTTAATTTTTTATTAATTACACTTTATTCATTTTGTATCCCCCCATAAGCCCCTCCCTCCTCCCCTCCCAATGCCTCCCTCCCTCCCCTTTCTGCATGCATGTCACTCCCCAAGTCCACTGATAGGGGAGGTTCTCCTCTTCTTTCTGATCTTAGTCTATCAGTTCTCATCAAAAGTGGCTGCATTGTCCTCTACTGTGGCCTGGTAAAGCTGCTCGCCCCTCAGGAAGTGATCAACGAGCAGGCCAATCAGATTATGTCAGAGGCAGTCCCTCTTCCCATTACTATGTAAACCACTTAGACACTGAACTGCCATGGGCTACACCTGTGCAATATCTCTTACTGAACCCATACTTGTCGTTTAGGAAGAATGGTTGGCCACCAAACCCATGGTATGCCCCTGTTCCTCTATCATGAACTCTGCGGACATAGCCACTTGATTTTAAACTTTATGTTTATAATTCTTTAGTGACATAAACTAGTAAAAGCACAAGAGAGTCTGCATACTGTGACAACATGATCTCTACTGTGCAATACAAAACCTTAAAACATTTGATTAGTAAGTAGTCTGCAATTTTTGACATTCAAATCTATTTCCAAACAAATATCTTATATTTCCTTAAAAGTAAACTATCAACTAAAATTTAGGTGAATTATTAGTTTAATGAAATCAGAGTTATCTGCTTTCATGATATTGAACTGAAAAATATTTGCTTGAAAAATGTATCTCAAAGAAGTTTGATCATAGAAAACTAAAATAAAGAATCATTTTTTCAATAAGAGAAGAAACAATTTTGAAATAGAAATGAAAGACATTTCTAAATTTAATCACTTATATTATACACTGTATATTAATAACCATAAGCTCTTGAGAATGAGCTGTTTTATTGAAATTGCATAAATGTAATTGACACATTAACAGTTAAAATTGAAATGTTTTACTTATTTTAGTAGCTATGAGAGTTCTTATGTTCTAGAAATAGAGACAGGAGAATTAATTTCTGTAAAGTGACTGTAAATATGTTTTTAAAGGTGTATTGTCTTATTATTATTATCATTTAATTATGGTACTTACAATTACATAATTGTATGCATGTAACACTTACATACTATTTATATACTACTTTTAAATAGCTGGTAAGATACAATATAGTTTGAAAACTTTGAGATTTATTCCCACTTTCAAAACCAATATCTTGTAAAACTGATGCTTGAAGTGGAAGTGCTGTAATAAATGGATAGATCAATGGGACTGGAGTCATAGCTTTGGGTCTGGGAGGAGACATATTATTCTAATCTGTCAGGAGGCCATTAATAGATAGCTATATAAACCTGATTCTGGGATCCCTAAACTTACATAATTACACTGTTGCCAAAAAGCTCTCTCATAAAAAAAAAGGAACACACACACACACACACACACACACACACACACACACACACTTTTCCTCTAAGTGCAAAGCAGGCAGGTCAATCACTTAATAGACAAAAGGCTCTCACGAAAACTACTGGATCAGTCTTAATAAACATTGTGAAACCTGACCAAAGCAAAATTAGGGTAATCTTTCATTTGTCTCTTATCCTCCTTCCCTTCTGAAAAAAATGTGCTGTTTTCCCATGACTCTACCTAAATTTCACACTAAAGTCTGTTATTTAGGGCTCTTTTGATGGATATTATGAAGAGTGACAAAATGAGGGACATTCAAAGTGGATTACAGTGACATCTTGTGTTTCTATTGCTTTATGATTAAATTTTCTTTATATTAATCTTAGTAAGGCATTGGACTCCCTTCTCTTGGATAAACCATGTAATACTCTCTTTGTTCCTTTCCATGTGCAATGTCTCTCTATGTATTAACTCATATGCTAAATCTATGTGGCCTTGTGTAATACATATAGGAATATACTCATGTTGTTTTCCAAGTGACTGCATGATTGATCTGCTTTTATTTTTATTCCAAAACCTTGCCTTATTTTATTTTTAAACTTTCTCCAGTAACCATTTTTTATTATCACTTATTACAATTTATTCACTTTTTATCCTGACTGTGACCCCCTCCCTTGCCTCCTCACTATCCCATCCTACCTCCGTCTCCTCCTCCATGCCCCTCCCCTAGTCGACTGATAGGGGAGGTCCTCCTCCCCTTCTATTTGACCCTACCCTATCAAGTATCATCAGAACCGGTTAGATTGTCTTTCTCTGTGACCTGGCAAGGCTGCATCCCCCAGGGGGAGGTGAACAGGATAGACATTGGAAACAGGAGAAGAGAGGGAACAGGAAAGGAGCCTATCACAGAAGGCCTCTGAAAGACTCTACTGACTGAGGTATTGAAGCGGAGGCTGAGACACATAGCCAAATTTTGAGAAGTGGGCATGGAATTTAATGAAAGAAGTGAGAGATAGGAAGACCTGGAGGAGACAGAAGCTCCAAAAGGAGACCAACAGAGCCAAAAAAAGAGCTCTGAGCCCTTGGAGCCCTGCAGAGACTGATACCCCAACCAAGGACAATGCATGGAGAGGATCTGCTCATTTTTTTATTGCCTATACCAAATAGCAATTGGTGGTTTTCTCTGTTTTGGACTCACTTATATTGCATAATGTTACAAGTATATCCTGTAATTATTAGCCCCATAAACACAAAGGCCAAGAAAAAGTAGCTCTTTATTTTGTTTGCACTATGATATCTTCAGGTACTTGCAGGAAGTAAATTCAGGTTAATCCCAGGAGCAGTAATTATACTTTTGTAGTCTCTCTCTCTCTCTCTCTCTCTCTCTCTCTCTGTGTGTGTGTGTGTGTGTGTGTGTATGTGAGAAATAAAGAAAAAAGACAGAGACAGAGTAAGAGAGAAAGAATTTGAAACTCTTCAGCTGAAGTAACTTCAGAATCAGGAGGCAAGGCATACTGCCCCTGATTCCTAAGCTCCCAAGCTCAAAAGGCACATAGTGTTCTATGGAATTTTTCACAATGCTCTAGTAAAATTTTAATTGTTCTTTCCTAATTGTGTTTAAATCCACTACAATTTGTAATAATTCAGTCATCAGATAAATGATGCATAATGAGAAAAATGTTTTTACAAACATTTTTTAAAAAGTGATTTTTTTTTTAGTGTGGGGATTAATACAAATGAGAGAAATTATTGTAATATAAAATAGTGCAAATTTTGTGACCATTCATCAGTTGATCCAAAAATCTTATTTATAAATTTATTTTACTGTAGAGAAGACTAAGATTTGTGTCAGCATTGTAAGTTGGCTTTAGGAATTACAGCTTGCCTACATGAAAGAGAAAACACTCAACTGTCCCCATCTTGGATTGTTTGTCTAATTAATTAGTAGCAAAACCTTTGATACCCTCAACTTCTACGAGACAAACCAGCCTAGTACTTCCTAACCACAATTCTGTGATCATGCTGTTTCTGCTTTCATGCTGGTGAAGAGCCTTAGCTAATAAAGCTCACTAACCTTTCTATAGACATGTACTTGAGCAAATCAAGCAGGATATAGGTTGAGGCCAATTCTCTGATGACTGTGAGAAATGCAGTTCCAACACACTTCCCCAAATACACAAATTTAATGAAAAGATTCCAATGTTAGTATGGGACAAAATGTCAGGATCACGAAAATTTCAGGGTAAATGTTATGCAGATGAGTTGGACCAATTCTCATAGGACCTGAAGCAGTAAAAGGGGTTCCAGAAATGGGATTGTTTTGAAAGGAATTACAATATATATATATAGTATATTATATATATATATATAATATATATATATATTATATATAATTGTAACTGAAGACTACTATTTTTTTTAATTTTATTTTTTTCTTATCAGTTACATTTTATTAACTCTGTATCCCAGCCGTGTCCCAATCCCTCATTCCCTCCCAGTCCCTCCCTCCCTCCCTCCTCTCCACCGTGCCCCTTGCCAAGTCCACTGATAGGGGGAACCTCCTCCCCATTCATCTGATCCTGTTTTATCAGGTATCTTCAGGACTGGCTGCAAAGCTCTCCTCTGTGGCCTAACAGGACTGCTCCTCCCTTGGGGGGTGGGGAGGCCAAAGAGCCAGTCATTGAGTTCCTGTTAGAAATAGTCCTTGTTCCCCTCACTATGGGAAACCAATTGGTTACTGAGTTACCACAGGCTACATCTGAGCAGAGGTTCTAGGTTACATTCGTACATGGTCCTCGGTTGCATGTCAGTCTCAGAAAACTGAAGACTACTATTAATGGCCTATTAAATTCTGGTCCTCTAACTGGAAGAAAAGAAAAGAAAAAGAAAACTGAAGTTTTTGTGGATACAAATAACAACAACCAAAAAAAAATGTGTAGAACACCTTGAATTTTATAGGTTGATTTAATATCTCCTGCCTGTAACTTGCTCAGATAAATATACCTGCAAAATATGTTACCAGTAGTCAGGGAACTGAACGAGAAATTAGGCAAATATCTTGCTGTGATACACTGACTTCAATATGACAGTTCTGGAGGAAACTGGAGAACTTACCTGGACACTGAGAGATTACTAGATCTGAGCTTTACATATTATCCATGAGACGGGAAAACTGACTGGAGGGACGCTCACTCAGCCAGCACTATCAATGGGCAGAGCCTCTGGAAATTTTCAAAACTTGCCACATGACCGTAAGTTTTCATCATGATAGTGCCCCCTACTCTGTTGCTACCTGCTGTGGTAGTTTGAATATTTGTTCCACAGTTGATAGAACTGTTTGTTAAGGATTAGCAAATGTAATCTTGTGGGGAAGGTGTGTCAGTTGGGGGACTTGGACTTAAGAGTTCCAATACCATACCAATCCCACTGATCTTTTTCAATGTTCCAGCACCATACTTGCCTGTTTGCTGCAAGGTGCTTTCAGCAAAAATTTTTTTCTGAGACACTTTTTAGTCTATACTATCATTCTCCAACTTTTGTTAGATTATTATATTAATCCTATAGTCAAATATTTCATTCTATATTTTTTTGTTACCAATTTATCTTTTTTACCAATGTTTTTATGGTAATACCTGAATGTGCTTTTCAATAGTAGGACAAGAACATACAGATTAAAATAAGGATTTAGATTTACTTCAACTTCCAGTAAAATGAAATAAAAACTATATAATAATGACCATGGTCATGCCTCTTAAAGAAATTATGACTGAATTCTCATAAGTCTCCCCAATCAAGCCACAAGCATGTAAACAGAGCTTACATACTTGGCAGTATGTAAGCATGCAAGCTGAACTACCACAGATACCAAATCTAAAACCAGATTAAAGGGTTCTCATGATCTTTTGACAGTAAACAATGTTTTCTCCATCCCTAAGCTCAAGTGAGATTTCAACTCGTCAACAAATCCGTCTACATGGGCTTTACATTTCCTATTGGTTAATCTATAATACCCCAAAGCTACCTGTTAAAATCCTCTATACGGTCCTCAAGACACCTATCATTTACCCGATAAAACCCCAATGCTACCTGTTAAAGGTCTAGGACAGGAGAGAATGGTTAGATAAGCAGATTTCACAAAAGAACTTACTCTTGATTTATCTTCATCAAAATATCACATATTGGGGCCAGAATTTCGTCAAATGGAAAACTTAATAATTTGTAATCACTGCAAAAGAGAATGACCCATTTGAGAATCAAGGTGGCAAAAAAAATAATGCACTCTCTTTATCAATTATTTTTATAATCATCATCTATAGAATCTCATACTTTTATTAATAACACAAATTATATATCTTTTATCTAATAGTTTTAAAATAAGAATATTCTGAAGGAAATTTTTGGGATGTTGCAAATTTTGTTTTTATTTTCTTTTATCATTATTATTATTATTAAACAATTTATTCACTTTGTATCCCAGTTGTAGCACCCTCTCTCATCTTCTTCCAATCCTACTTTCCCTCCCTCTTCCACTCTTCTCCCTCTCCCTAGTCCATTGACAGAGGAAGTCCTCCTGTCCCCTCTGGGGTCCCTTTCTATTCCCTGTCTTTCACAAGAGTCCCTGCACTCTGTCCAAAGTTTGGCTGTGAGTCTCTGCATCTGCTTCCATCCCCTGCTGGATGGAGTCTTTCGGAAAACATCTGTGGTAGGCTCCAGTCCTGTTCTCTTTCTTCTACTGCTTCTGGTGTCTATCCTGTTTGTTCTTCTGAATGAGAATTCAGCATTTTCCCTAGGATCTTCCTTGTTTAGCCTCTTTAGGTCTGCAAATTTTAGTATGTTTATTCTATATTATATGGCTAATACCCACTTATGAGCAAGGATATACCATGCATGTTTCTTTAGTTCTAAGATATCTCACTCAGGATGATCTTTTCTAATTCCATCCATTGCAAAATTTATTAGTCAAAAATAAAAATTATTTCTGTTTACACAATGTTCCCCCATTACTCTACTTATTAGCCAAAAAACTTCTAATGCCCAGTGTTACACAGTAAATATGCATATATACACACATCTAGGTAAACTGCCGCTTTTTGTGTTCTCATAACACCTGAGTCTCAAAATCTTCATGCTTTCATATGGACTCATACAAAAGTAGAAATGCAAACATACGTTTCCATGTTTGACAAGGCTATTGTGTCTCTATGTCAAGTGATCAATCATTCACTTCAAAGTAGTATTTGGGGGTTGATATTAATTAAGATTCATAGAGCTCTTTCAGCTGACCTACCCAAGCCATTAAGACTTCCAGATCTTAGTACGAGAACATATGTTATGGCCCTTAATAACTACTGTCTTTTGACTTTTATGAATAGCTACAGGACAAAAGTGACCAAGGTCACCTTTTCTTAGAACAAGAATAAGAGAAAACTTTTGAATAAATTTCAAGCCCTTTCTTCCTTTAAGGAGCTTGTGTTTAAAATTACCCACAAGATTTAAACTATGTGCAGTTAAGCCCCAGGGCATTGCCACAGGAGACGTACCTGTGCTCTAAATCATTTAACTATTTGACATTTGTCTCAACTGCGTGGCCATAAGGCATGAAAAAACAACAACAAAAACAGCTACATCTATTCTTAATAAAAAGAGCCTTGAAATATATTTTAATATCTCCTTTCCTTGTTTATATTTTACATAGCATAGCCCCCCTGTTATATAGAGAGGATCCCATTGGCCTATGGGTCCTTTTTTTCTTTTACATTATCAGTCTTAACTTCTTGACAACCTTTAAATGCTTTGGCAACATGCTTTGTACTTGTGTCTGTGTCTTTGCTTCTTACCCCAAAATATAAATTACCTAGCTCAGAGTACCATGTTTCTAATTCCATTAATGACTAGCCACACAGAATTAATCGAATATGTTTTAGTAGAAAAGAATTAGATAAATATTTTGATAGACCAAATGGAATGTGGTTGATTTATAACAGTTTTTAGGAATTATAATCTAGTAATAAAATTATTTCATATATATAATTATCTCATTTATATGATAATGATATATATGCATATATAAGTACATATATGTATGCACATATATTACACATATATGATATATAAATAAAGATATATATCACAGATTCCTAAAGTATGCCTCCTATGGCCCAACACAGAATTAGAAACCTGATGTCATGGTTTGGAACCTGGAACCAGAAGATGACTACTTATGAGGAACTGATTATGAATGTGTTTTCTTGATTATAAATGCATAATACTACCACCTGGAAAGAGTAGTTATTTTTCATTTCAGAAATGGCAGCTTTAATTATCCCACTGTGAGTCACTCTAACATTGCAACATGAAAAATCTCTAAAATGCAGAAAAGCACTTTAGAAATGTGAATATCGGTAGACATTCATAAATGTCCATATATAGACTTCATTCTTCATTGTGATTGTTTTCTTATGGCACTGGCAATCAAAACAATGCTTCAGACCATCCCCAGGGCTTCCGGATTCCCAAGCAAGCATTCTACCTTTGAGGTGTGTCTCCAAAAGTATTATTTATTATCCTTTTGAATGTGGATCGGTCTTTTATGCACCACGGAAATTAAGCAGCACTTTTAGACCAGCCAGTCCAATCAGAACTGAGTGGCTTCAGAGTTGTCTCCTTGGGTAAGAAAAATCGCTGTTCTTGCAGAGACTGGGTTTGGATCTACCACCCAAGCTAGCATCTCACAACTGCCTCTAACTCTGTCTCCAGAGAATCTAATGCCATCCGCTGGCCTCCACAGGCACCTACACACACTTCCAATGCAGTTTCCATGCATAATGTCCTGCTTTGGGTCATTGCCCTTGCTTCCATCTGCTACCAGAGGAAGCCTCTCTTGTGATGAATGGACAAGGCGCCAATCTATTACTGTAGCGGAATACCACCAGGAGTTATTTCACTGTTTTTTTTTTTTTTTAACCAGTCATGTTTCATTCTCCTCAAAGTCTCTGGGCTATCTAGTACCTAGTTCATGGCCATACAGGCAGTGTTATCTTAATAACAATCAAATTCCTCTCAAGAGTATCCTCAGATTCTGTCTTTACTGAAGTCAAGATAGTTTTCATTCAAGGCATTGAATAATCCACTGTAAAATGTATCAAACTTTAACACAAATTCTAAGGCTTGAAAAACAAATAAAACAGCCAAAGATCAACTGAACTTCAAAAGTCATGTTGTTTTCAAGTGTAATACTGTCTGCATGATTTCATCATCCTTCTCCAATACTCAGGCCTGAAGAAATTAACTGGGCTTTGTCTAAAGGTCACAGACAGAGAGCAGACCTGTATCTTAAATCAGGAACCACCTCCACCTTCAACAGTCTGTGCAGTAGAAAATCATTAAGAAATTACATGCTTATTGCTATCCCATCTAGGACTGATTATCTAAGACTTGTAAACAGATGTTCAGTGACAGAGAACTTTATAAGAATATTGATCAAATTTCATGGCCCTGTGCTTCTTGTACTGTTAATAATCCTGGGGGAAATAAACCTTCCCCTTACTGGCTCTAGTTTAGTCGTATGATCATTATCCAGATGAATATTGGCAAACAAATTTTATCTAACTTTCTCCTGATCAAGTATTCAAATAATTTTTTTTCTTTATACATTCAAACTCTCTCTAAGAAGGCTAAGGTGTCTAATCTTTCCTTCAGGAGAATATTTTTTCAGTCTAACTATCCAAGACCACTTTAAAGCAATAATTATATCTTTTTTATTCTAGATCAACCAGTCTGTAGCTGAGTTTCTTTCTTTTTTTTTTTTTTTGCTTTTTTATATTAATTACAGTTTATTTACTTGGTATACCAGCTGTAGACTCCTTTCTCATTCCCTCCTGATAATTACCTATTATCTGTGTTCTTCTCAGAGAAACATTGTAATCAAAGATTAAAATTATTTATTTAAAGTTTTTACACTGGGAGAGAGAACTGAAATGGAGGGGGAATCTCTAGGACAATCTAGAAACCTAAGACAATGGAAACTCCCAGGAATCCATGACAGTGACCCGAGCAATAGGGAATATGTAGCTGAAACGACCTGCTTCTGTAACTAGGCAAGATTTTCAATGGAGGGATGGAGAAACCAACCCAACCAAAAAACTTTGAGCCACAATTTTTCCTGCCTATAAGCTGAAAAGCAGCAAACCAAGTAATCCAATTAAAAAATGGGGAACAGAGCTAAACAGAGAATTCTCGACAGAGGAATATCGAATGGCAGAGAAACACTTAAAGAAATGCTCATCCTCATTAGCCATCAGGGAAATGCAAATCAAAACAACCCTGAGATATCACCTTACACCCATCAGAATGGCCAAAATGAAAAACTCAAGGGACAACACATGCTGGAGAGATTGTGGAGAAAGGGGAACCCTCCTCCACTGCTGGTGGGAATGTAAACTGGTACAACCACTCTGGAAATCTATCTGGCGCTTTCTAAGACAATTAGGAATAGTGCTTCCTCAAGACCCAGCTATATACCACTGCTAGGTATATACCCAAAGTTTGCTCAAGTACACAAAAGGGATATTTGCTCAACCATGTTTATAGCAGCTTTATTTGTAATAGCCAGAACCTGGAAACAACCCAGATGTTCATCAACGAAGGAATGGATACAGAAATTGTGGTATTTTTACACAATGGAATACTATTCAGCAATCAAAAAGGAGGAAATCATGAAATTTGCAGGCAAATGGTGGGATCTAGAAAAGATCATCCTGAGTGAAATATCCCAGAAGGAGAAAGACAAACACGGTATATACTCACTTATATAGACCTATAAGATATAATAAACATAATGAAATCTGTACACCTATAAAAGATAATCAAGAGAGTGGACATGGGGTAAGATGATCAATCCTCATTTAGAATGACAGATGGGATGTGCATTGAATGTATGACAGGAGTCTACTGAGCGCATTGGAAAGACTCTAACTAGCAGTGTTTTCAAAGCAAAGACTCATGACCAAACCTTTGGCAGAGTACAGGGAATCATAAGAAAGAAGGGGAGTTAGTCTGATGAGGAAAGGATAGGAGCTCCACAAGGACCAAAGATATCTGGGCACAGGGTCTTTTCTGAGACTGACATGCAACCAAGGACCACGTATGGATATAACCTAGAACCTCTGCTCAGATTTAGCCTGTGGTAGCTCAGTAACCAATTGGTTTCCCATAGTGAGGGGAACAAGGACTATTTCTAACAGGAACTCAATGACTGGCTCTTTGGCCTCCCCACCCCCCAAGGGAGGAGCAGTCCTGTTAGGCCACAGAGGAGAGCTTTGCAGCCAGTCCTGAAGATACCTGATAAAACAGGATCAGATGAATGGGGAGGAGGTCCCCCTTATCAGTGGACTTGGCAAGGGGCGTGGTGGAGAGGAGGGAGGGAGGGAGGGAGAGAGGGAGGGACTGGGAGGGAATGAGGGATAGGGACACGGCTGGGGTACAGAGTTAATAAAATGTAACTGATAAGAAAAAAATAAAATACAAAAAAAAACCAAAAAAAAAAAAAAAAAGAGAAAGATGTAGCCATAGAAGAGGATAAAATATCATCTGTCATTTAGCAAAACAAAAACGATCATAAGGGAATATTTTGAGCCATTCCTTTTTTTTGCTGTTATGCATACATGAAGCTCAGGTCATATAAGCAGTTTTAATCATTTATTTTCCGTGCAACCGTATACAGTTATATAGCCCCTGATCACTGTTTGAAAACATCTTTAAAACAGCTATGTGAGATTCCATGTAGTCAGTGTGCCATTGTTTATGTAATCAGTGTTAAAACTTTTTAAATTAAAAAAAAAAAGATGTACAGGGATAAAAATGGAACAGAAAGTGAGGTAATGGTCAATCAATGACTGGCCCAACAGAAGACCCATGCCATAGGATAGAGCCTACCTCTGACACTTAGTGATATTCTGTTGTACTTGGAAACCAAAGGCTAGCTTAATTGTCATCTGAGAGGCTTCAGCCAGCAGCCAATGGAAACAGATGCAGAGAACCACAGCCAAACATGAGGCTAAGGTCAGGGAACCTTGTGGAAGAAGGGGAGGGAGGGTTGAAGGAGCCAGAGAGGTCAAATGCACCACAAGAAAACCTTCAGAATCAACTAAACTGAATTTAAAAAGTCTCACAGAGACTGAGCCCCAGCCAGAAAGCATGCATGGGACTAACCTAGGCCTCCTACACACATATAACAGAAGTGTAGCTTGGTCTTCATTTAAGACCCCCAACAGCTAGAGTAAGGCCTATCTTTTTTTTTTTTATTTTTACTTTATTCATCCATTTATTTATCTATTTATTTATTTGTTTGTTTATTTATTGCCTGACTTTGGATTCCTTCCCCATACCTAGGCTGCCTTGTGTAGCCGCAATAATTGTCATGATATCTAACTTGATATACCAAGGTGGGTTGATACCCATGGGAGGTTTCCCCTTTCTGAGATGTAAGGGAGTGAGGTTTGGGGGAGAGAAGGTTTCAGATGGTTTATTCTTTCTCCCTCTGGCTAGCCTACAACTTAAAATAACATATTATATTAATCTACATTCTGCATATGGCTGTTTACTTGAGCTCAGGCACCAGGAATCCATCTTCCTCACAATCTCACTTGCCTGGCTCTACCCCAGAATCCCTTCTGCCTGCTGGAAGTCTCACCTACTTCCTGCCTCGTCCATAGGCCAGTTTTTTTAACTGGCAGGTACTGTATTCATACAATACCCAAGAGGTTCTTTTTATAGAGGTGAGAGGGAGAACCTGGGAGGAGAGAAGGGAAGAGAATATCTGATTGGGAGGTAAAGTAAATAAATATATTAACTAATAAAAAGTGTTTTTTTTTTTTTTCAAGAGACTTGTATTAACTGGAGAACAAAATTGTGAAAAGTATGTAAGAAGTGGGAAATAGTAAGAGCTGGAGAGGATGGGAACCACATAAGGAGAGCAACAGAACCAGAAAATTTGAACACAGAGAACTTCCCAGAAACTCATACTCCAACCAAGGACTATTCATGGAGATAACCTAGAACTCCTGCACAGATGTAGCATAGACAGCTCAGTGTCGAAGTTCAGTGTCCATAGTAATGGGAAGAGGGACTGCCTCTGACATAAACTGATTGGCCTGCTCTTTGATCACCTCCCCCTGAGGGGGAGCAGCCTTACCAGGCCACAGAAGATGACAATGTAGCCACTCCTGATGTGATCTGATAGACTAAGATCAGAAGGAATGAGAAGAGGACCTCCCCTATCAGTGGACATGGGGAAGGGCATGCATGAAGAAGGGGGAGGGAGGGTGGGATTGGGAAGGGAGGAGGGAGGGGCTTATGGGGGGATACAAAGTAAATAAAGTGTAATTAATAAAAATAAAAAAATTAAGAAATACAACAAAAAAGTTTAAAAAAAAAGAATCCATTTGACCTCACCTTATGTCCTTATGAGCGTCCTTCTCTATATTCAGTTCCTTTCATAAATGACAAAACCTAAACTTTAAAAGTCAATTTGCCTCTGAACTGGAGATTTTTTTTTTTAATTTTATTTTTCTTTTTAGTTACATTTTGTTAACTCTGTGTCCCAGCTGTATCCCGCTCCCTCATTCCCTCCCCAACCCCACACTCCCTCCCTGGTCTCCTCCCTGCCCCTTTCCAAGTCCACTGATAGGGAGGACCTCCTCCCCTTTCATTTGACCCTGTTTTATCAGGTATCTTTATCAGGGCTGGCTGCAAAGTCCTCCTCTGTGGCCTAACAGACTGCTCCTCCCCTGGGGGGGGGGGGTCAAACAGACTGCCCTTGAGATCCTGTTAGAAATAGTCCGTGTTCCCCTTACTTTGGAAAACTACTTGGTTACTGAGCTACCACGGGCCACATCCGAGCAGAAGTTCTAGGTTATATCCATAGATGGTCCTTGGTTGAGTGTCAGTCTCAGAAAAGACCCTGTGCCCGGATATATTTGGTCCTCAAGAAAGTGGACACAGGCGAAGGTGATTAATCCTCATCTAGAAAGACAAATGGGATGTGCATTGAACGTATGACAGGAGTCTACCACAAAAGGCATCTGAAAGACTCTACCTAGCAGTGTTTCAAAGCAGACACTACTAAGACTCATAACCAAACCCTCGGCAGAGTGCAGGGAATCATATGAAAGAAGGGAAGTTAGTATGATATGGAAAGGATAGGAGCTCTAAAAGATAATTTTTAAACTGCAAAATTCATTGGAAAAACAGGATGGAAAACACACACACACACAAACACAAGCATACGCACACCACAAACCATACACTCAAATTTTATTCAAACAAATGTTTCATATAATATATTATTATCAGAATGCCTCCCATTCTCCAACCATGCTCCCCACCTCCCCATCCATGTAATTCTATGTCATCTTTCTCCGCTTCTTGAGAAAACAAAGGTAATAAAAAAGGGCAAAAAAGCAGGTTTTTTTAAAGTTCCATTTCCTTCATCTGTTTTAATGTGGATTCCTGTCTTTCCATGATGACATCTACTTTATTTTTTTTTTTTTGTTTCCTCTTTATGTGCCTATATTTGTGTGGCTATTTTTTTTTTGAGAGTTTTGTTCATTTCCTCTTTATGAGCCTCTCATAGACTCAGTCTCCAAGTGGGGTTCCTAGTAAGGGTAGCAAGGATTTCTCTGGCATGAACTCAGTGGCAGGCTCTCTAAGCACCTCCCCCTGGGGGGTGCAGCCTTGCCAGGCCACAGAGGAAGACAATGAAGCCAGTCCTGATGAGACCTGATAGGCTAGGGTCAAATAGAAGGGAGGAGGACCTCCCCTATCAGTGGACTACAGGAGGGACATAGGGAAAGAAGATGGGAGGGAAGGGAGGTTTGGGAGGAGATGAGGGAGGGGGCCACAGCCAGGATACAAATTGAAAAAATTACAATAAATGATGATAATAATTTATAATAAAAGGAAAAAAAGTACAATACACAAACACGTGCACATACACACACAAAGACACATGGACACGAAAACTATACTCATTAAAACACAGAATTAGACATTATAATATACAGAACAATATTTCTTAACCGAGAGTCTAGTTGCTAATTACCTCTTGCCAGGGGCCGGGTTGGGCAGCATCAGTGCTAACAACTCCCTTTGTTAAAAGCTTTTTCCTCCAGCTCTGGAAAGAGAATTGTCAGCTGAATTCATCACTGATGAGACTCAGTCAGGCAAAGCAGGAACTCTGGAACTAGCACCCACTATAGGCTCATGGTAAACTGATATTCATTACATCTCCAAATGAGCAGATACATAAAAGTTATCCTGGCAACTTGGTCCTTGTTGCAGTGCTATGCCTTCTCTCTGGACTAAGTTCTGACCGACCTCTGCTTCCGCCTTCATATCCCCACTCTGAAAATATAGCAATCAAGACAAATGTAGGTCTGTGGATTGAAAATTAGCAGTACTTCTAGAGTCAAATGTAAGTATCTGAATCTTCAAGGGATGATTCAAATCAAGTACAACAGCACTTAATGATAACGTAACTGTTTTCTTCACTGTAAAGCCTTTACATTTTTCCATTGTCTTAATTCAGCACAAAATCAAAAGTAACATGACACTTTTAATAAAAAAGTATAAAAGTATAAAAGATAGTATAGTATCAAAGAACAGAGAAATATTAAACTTTATTTTCTGGTATTCTTTCTCAACAATTAGAAAAATAACATAAAAATGAAACACATAGATATTGGACATGTTTTCAAATGTAGAATAAATATGCACAAATAAATACAATAGAGGTTGCCTATGTCTGACAATGTCTTTATGTTGAGAACATCAAAACCTTCACTCTTCAATATCATCCCAATGACACTGATATTTAGATAAATATATCATGACTTACATCAAAACACCACTGTCTTTAATTTGTCTGAATTATGGGCTCCTGAAGAAACCTATTACACAGCTATTCAAAGCTGTGTGGCAATAACTCTTGGTACTAGTTACTGCCAGGATATATTAGGAAAAGTTCTCCAGCATTTCATTTGGATGTAGCAGCAACAACTAGGAACTATAAATCACGCTGTTAACGTATCTATTACACATCTCAGTTGTCCAATAGTATAATCACAAAACTTCTTTTTTCATCATAACACAGCACATCACTAATGATGTTTTTTGGCATAGTAAAATCCATATTGGCATACTCAAAATGACTCAAAATGTTATACTGTAAATGAGTTGACCAGGGAAATTTTCTTAAATCTAAATTACAAATGCTAAGAAAAAGACACATATGATTATATTACTTTACATATATATTCATAGTAAATTTTGGGATATTTGCACTATTGTGAAGGTTCAATATTATTGTACATTTCTATTAATTTTGCTAATTATGGATTTGCTTTATATGATCTAAAAACCTAGATTCAAAACTTTCCTGACAACACAATTTCTCTTAGCTAATAGCTTTAGAATTGGAATTATATTTTCTTGGTGGAAATGAATTGTATCTATTATAAACGTAAGAATTCCATTAGGTTTTGGGCCTTCCATGCATAACTGATATCTTAATTTAAGCTCCTTTGCAGTTTAAACTAGTTGGTCCCATGAGAAGTACTCCAGATGATTTTTCTCTGTAAAACCTGAGCATCTATTTAACCATTGTCAATTAGTTATGGACACTTTTAGGTCACATAACATGTCCCAATTTCTAATGGTTAATCATAGTGACCATTTCTGAATACTCATACTGCATATTCTGTGTGCAATCAAGATTTATATAAAAGGAAGGCATCTGCTTAATTTCCTATTCAGGTATTTTGTATATGAAAAAGCCCTGATGTTTGAGGCATCCTTTGCAGAGAAACAGAAATTCTCTTCATTCTAGCCTCACTGCACACTTTGTACAGAACTTCAATTTTTCTGTTATCCAACAGAGTAAAAATAAAAGGTGTGTTATTAAAAATATGTGCTGTCAATTTTTATTCCCAACTTTTCACAAAATAGTTTATCAGAAAAACTTTGTGTTTTCAATGGACACAAAGAGAAAATGGAATGCCACTTCAGAGACACAAGCATCACTGTTTGAAATCCAGCAAGATCAGAGTCATATTATTGACAATGTACGACAGTCCTGCCTTTTCTTATATACAAGGCACTGTTCTATGAAAACATAAAGTAGAGAATACTTGATTGAAATGTAAAGAAATGACATGGATATTTAGAGGAGATATAGACATGTGTCTACTCACAAGTAAACAAAGCTCCAAAAGTGTCGTTTTTAACAAAACCCCAGTCATCTCATTTTACCAATGAAGGCTCCAGAGGTGCCAGATGCCTCTAGCCTGCTAGCTCAGAGAAGCAGAGAGAGCACCCAGCAGAGACCTTGCTCCTCAGCTGACTTTCCAAAAGGGAAAGTCCCTTTCCCCCATAGTCTCAAAAACCCTTCAAACTCAATGTCTCTCCCTTCTATTTCTCGTGTGTCTGTCGATCCACCTTCCTGACTTCCTCCTACTCTTTCTTTTTTCTATTTCTGCTTCCTGTTAACTGGTTTCTTGCTCTGCCTCTTGATCTAATGCTGACTTTATTTAATTCAAGCAGAAAGCTCGTGGTATAAACATGTATGTTAGGTTTAAGTATAATGTCTCAGAAATGATCAAGAACAAGTTTCAACGCAGGTAAAGAACATTTTTGAAAGCCTATGAGAAATTCATGTTTTTATAAGATCTATGGAAACATTAATAATTACTCATTTATTCTTTGTAATTTTTTTTAACATTTTAGGTTCTATTTACCTTTTACATGCTTATGGATCTAATAGGACATTTCTGTGTACTTAAAACGTGTAATGATCAAATCTGGCTGCTTAGAATCACTGTCTCCTTAAACACCTTTTAATATTTTAATGACAAAACACAACTTTGTTAACAAAAACATTTCATACACATGTAAGGAATCATGTGTAATTCAGTGCATGAATACAGAGACAGGACCTAAATAAAAGTCATTACTAATTATCCACCTAAGTACTTTATATTTGTATTCTTAGAACTCTATTCTTTAGGTATACAGAAAAAGCATAAATTTTATGTAAAGATGAAAATTTAATATTTGTGTATTAAAAATAAATGCACACAGCCATGACTATCATTTCAATATTGACAATAAGTAAAGGCTACAGTTAATTCTTTCATTGGATGGAAGAATACATAGAATACTTGTATAAGGGTAAAATATGTGTGTGTGTGTGTGTGTGTGTGTGTGTGTGTGTGTTTTATGAGTATGTGAGTGTTAAATATATAGTATTAATTTTTTGAGTACTTTTCCCAGAGAAAACCCCTTTTTGGTATTAGTGTTATGACTAATACATGGATGGGACTTATACAGTAGACTATAATTCAGATATAAAAATAAAATTATCATTTCATTTGCAAAAATATAGATGGAACTAGTGCTATTAAGTGAAAAAAAATGCAAGGAATGAAAGAAGGGTGTGTTATATCTTATGTCTTACTTAGAGTCTAGAAAATGCACTGGGCACAGGCACCTTCATTCTGAGTTGAGTGAGGTTATTATGAGTGCCCAGTGCCTAGTTGTGGAGCAGAACATGGCCAATGAAGTGATACCAGTTAGAATGCCCATTGCTGTGGCAGGATTTGCTAGTCATTATGTTTTACAAACCTAAAATTATGTGAAGCCTCAAGTAAAACCAATTTTTCATAGTTTCCAAAGTTTGACAAAATTGGACTGAACTCCACTAGAAAAAAATAGAAGGCAGGTGTAATACTAGTCAGGAGCCCTACTTCCCACAGAATATTTAAGATGTTCACTGGTAAATTATACTTTTATACATATATTGCAGCCAGAATCAATGTAGTTAAAGATTTACCAAAATTTCAAGCTAAAAAATTGGTGTAGGCTGTTTCCCGCCTTCTTCTTCTTCTTCTTCTTCTTCTTCTTCTTCTTCTTCTTCTTCTTCTTCTTCTTCTTCTTCTTCTTCTTCTGATGTCCATCCTCTTTGCGTCTAGATCAGTTTCTCTATATGTACAGATTTTAGTAGAGAAAAAAAAAACTGGTGTAAATGTATGATCAATTTTAAGCCCTATTTGAAGCGGAAATTTGTAGTTTCCCTGAGGACTCAGTTTGTCATGGGATGTTTGCAGCAAGCTGGGCATGAGATGTTTTGCCAGGTTGGCTTGTTATGTTTTCTGGTGAGCTCTCATGTGTGAGGGGCATGATGTTTGCCAGCTGAGAATATCTGTGGATAGATTCTGAGGAGATGAGATATAGAGGCCCATGCATAGTGAGACATTGCTTTTTTGACTATGCTGCTCTTCATGCTTTGACACTTGACATAAAGAGACATTCCAGAGAACGTCTCAGGGCAATCAAACTGAGTCTTGCTCCTTTGGCTGACCTCCTGTAGCTGACTGGACTGCTGGTATTCTGAGGGCTGAGTTTGGTAATGCCCTAATGACCCATTGCCCCCAATCAGCAGGAAGTAGACAAAAGAGGACCACCACAGCCCTTTTTCCCTACTAATCTCCTATCTAAGATCTGGTTGGAAGGGAGGTAAAGGTGTTTAAGAACCCAGAATAAAGTATATTTAGTGGAAAATCTAAGCCTACAGCTATCAGTCTACCTGGTAGGATATGTCTTTGAAGAAAGCACTAAGGAAGCAGAGGCAGGAACGAGATTTCTGAGTTCAAGGCTAGCCTAGTCTAGAGAGAGAGGTCCAGGAGAGTCAGAGCTGAGTGAAACCTTGTCTTGTAAAACAGAAAAGACAGAGAGGGAGACCGACAGAGAAAGAGAAAGAAGGAGAGACACTAACTTTTTCCTGTTCGTTGTTCATGGTGTACAAATTGAAAATGAACCAAAACATTGTGGGTTTATGGGCACTCAAAGTTAATAACTGTTTTCTCAGAGCTATACACACAAAATATATAAACTTTCAATTTACGGAGAGAACTGAGAAATCAGGATATCAATTATCAAGTTGATCATTAAGTGAAATAATGACTGTGTTCATAGGTGGCTGCAGAAGTGAATAGGGAAAATTCAGTTTCCTGGTGTGTTTTGCTCCTGGCCACAAGATATTCTGTGCGACAAGACCACAAGCATTGCAGAACCTGATTTTATTACCCATGGGCTTCAATAATTCTATAAACCTAATTGCTGGAAGCTGGATTTAACATTTGTACCTTATTATGTACCTGACCTTCAATTATTTGCAGCATGATGGGTACAAGAAAAATCACAGTGTAATTTTTCAGATTGCACTTGATTTAGAATGCACATGCTTCAATACCTACAATACTAAGGTAAAGAATCAAAAAAATAATTTTTTATCATTAATTATTTTCACACTCTTCCTTTTTGATAAGGGCCAAGGTTTTGGAATAATTACCCAAATCACAGTATTCTATCAAACTTTGTTGATTGATTGATCGATTGAGTTACATACTTTGAATTGTCTTAGTATATTTGCATCCTTGTAACTGAAGACCAAGGATGAAAGTAATTACCTGTAATGAGGCTTTATGGCTTACATTTTCTTCCCAATGTCAAAAGCTTACCACACTTTGTATCACCCAGTATTTTAAAACATTTTACAGGATCGATTTTAATTCTTCATATACAACTAACAGCCGTCAAATCAATGGAGACTTCTAGGGTTTGCACATATGTCTGTATCAGTTTGATTAAAGGTTAGAGCTGATTTGTACTAAATCAATTGTGTCTACCTGCAAAGACTAAAAGTAATCTTTTATTTAGCAATTTTCAGCATGTTTTTCTTCTAAAACCATTGGATTTGTTCATAAAATTTCACTTAGGTAATTGCTCCCCAAGGTTTAACACCATCTAACATCACGTTCCTTACTGACTTAGCTGGAAAGAACTTTACTAAAAACAGGCCACCCCTCACTGGGCAGGTCCATCATTTCTTGCAAAACAATGCTTTTACCTCCCGGCTCTCATACATGATATTGGAGACTGCCTTCACTTAACCAGAAATATTGAAAAAGAACTTGTTACTTCCTGCAACAAGTTTAAATCACATACTCATAGATTTCTTTTATAATTACCAATATGAAGTCACATTTTATTCCGATTGGAGTCATGAATCTTATAAATAGAAAGTTTTTGTTTGTAGGGCCCCGTTTTGTTGTTGCTGTTTTGGTTCTTTTAATTATGAGTGTCTTTTGAAAACTGGCACCTTCATAACTTCTTTTTCTAAGGATCTTTTTCATAAATTGTTCACTACCTAAAACAGAGTTTAAGATAACAAAAGAGCAAAGATCTGATAGGCCACCTCAAAAAATTCAGTATGTGGGGCTGGAGAGATGGCTGAGAGGTAAAGAGCACTGACTGCTCTTCCAAAGATCCTGAGTTCAATTCCTAGAAAATACAAAATACATGGTGGGTCACAACCATCTATAGTAAGAACTGGTGACCTCTTCTGGTGTGAAGGCAGAACACTCTATTCATAATCAGTAATCTTAAAAATTTTCAGTACATGGCCTGAAGGCTAAATCAGTGGCTCATGTGTTTTTCTGCAGAATCAGGTACAGCATGAACACTGATTAAAACTGGAAGACTATTCTGACTAATGTGAAACAAATATCAACTCTAAAATTATATGCAGAAATATAAAAAATATTAAGAAAAATTCAATATAATTCTAATTATTCGTGGACAAAACTGTAAATTGCAAGAGTAAACAAAAGATGAAATGGAAAAAATGAAAATGTAACATTAAATATTGAAAATTCATAGCTTAGATGAGGTAATATCTTCAAAACAATATAAAATCAAGTTAGAATTTCTGATTTTTTTTGAGTGGAAAATATTTTTTCAGAATAAAACTTAAAACTATTAACAACAGAAACCATTAACACTGACTGGTTGATACCTCCACCCTCCATTGTCTAGTCCTGCCAGGTGAGGAGGTGGCCTCTTCAGTATCCATGTCCTCTGCAGCTAGGAGTCTCAGCTACACTCACACCCAATAAAACAAGTGGCAGGTCTCCAGCTTGTCTCACAGATGTCCCCTCAGTTTCCCTTCTCTCTTCTAAGCCTACTCCTCTGCACACATTGTCTATGACATGGACTCTGTTGCCTGCTCTGGGGTCACTTTTCCCTCGCTGGGCTGCCTTGTCTTGCCTCAGTGGAACAGGAAGCATTTATTCCTGATGTGACTGGATGTGCTAGGGTGGTTTTGAAGAGTGACTCCCCTTCTCTGAGGAGAGGGAAAGGAAAGGGAGGAAAGGGGGAAGAAGATGGGACTGTGTGGAGAGAAGGGAGTGGACTGCAATTGGAATATAAAACAAATAAATGTAATAAAAATAAATAAAAAATAACATTGGTAAATGCTATTCAATTATTAAAACAAATATATTTATAAGTAGTATACCTTAATCTAGACTAATAAAGAAAAATAAGAATTATGTCAAGACATTGATAGTTGCAAAATTAAAAAGTGCATCTTCTATAGGAATTATAGACAATGAAATGATAATAAAAGACTTCTGCCAAACTTTTATGAAAATATATTTTTCATTTTAATAAAATAAATTATTTTAAAGAAACAAGTGACTCATGAAAAATAAGTATAAATAGCTCAGTATTTAAGAAAATATTTACAATAATTAATTTCTTTTAAAATATTTACCCCAAAATTTATTGACCTAATTGATTATTTAAGAAATTGAGAAAGAGAAATTCTTCTGCCAAGAGATATGCTGAAGGCTGAAGACCTGCATGAAGAAACAATGATAAGGGAAACAAATTGGCAGTAAAACTGGAGAGATATTCTCTTTGATCTTATTTAAAAATCTAACAGATTGTTTTTAAATATGAATGACTTTAATCCATACCACCTTTGCATTTTAGAAAGCAAATAACAAGTAGGAAATAGAGCGTAAAATTTTAAAAGTAGTATTAATGAAAACATAAATTCATCATTTTGATTATTCCTTTGCCTCCTTCAAAACCTTTCCAATGTAACACCTTTTTTTGCTTTCTCTCAAATCTCAAATCATGGCCTCTCTTTAATTGCTGTTACACACACACATGTATGTAACCAAGAGGTATTGAATTGGCTTAAGACAAGAGCCACAAGAAGAAAATCATGCCTGGTTCTAGAAACCTAACCAAAACTCAGAACTAGTGAAAACTATAGAGGTTAGAGGAAAACTTACAACTTTATTTAAAAAAAAAAAACATACTTGGTAAGTATATTTTAAATATAAGTAAACCCAGAATAGCCGAGCCAAGAAATTATCCATTCATTCTTAAATAACTGAACATTTGACAAAGGGGAAATGACTTCAACGGGGAGAAACACAGTTTTTTTCCAGATGTTGAAGCTGAAGATTGGTTAGGAAAATCCACAAACAAGTATGCCTGCAGAAACACACACACAAGTATATACATATAAACATATAGGACACAAAACACTATCCTTTCCAACATTTCAGAGAAATTAAAACAAAATTAACCTCATATTTAATTTATAATGTAATAATTAAAACTTCTACCAGGAAATCAAGGAAAAATTTAACCAAACATTGGTGTTTAAATATGTATAAGATAAAATATAAGAATAAATTAAAGAAAATAAAATTATATTCAACTTAAAACAAATCAGGGTAAGATTTGACAGAGTGAGTGGAGACAGGATAAACTCAACTGTTACTAGAATAGACATGAGAGAGAAAGGTGACTTAAGAGCAATGCGGGGGGGCAGTTGTACTGAGAGAGTTTTATAGAAACAGGTTGAAGAGAGAATAAGCTAGACACAGGTATAAACAGAACAAATCAGGAAATGAGGATCCAGAAGATTAGAACATACTGCAAAAGATAGTATGAGGCCAAGCAGAATAATTCAATCAAAAGCTAAGATAAGTCAGTTTGAATCAGTCAGCATGGAGAGAAACTTTTGCCAGAAAATCTGAAAAAAATCTCCAGCCAGCCAGAGTTCAAGAGTTAAAATCGGTGAATTAATTCAGCAGTAAGTCTTGGAGGCTAAAAACCTTGGAGACCTACATAAGACTGTACAGAGGCTAGACCTAAATTAGCAGACAGAGGCAGTAAGCCTCAGAGACAACTATTACATCAGGCAAATAAAAGATACTTTTAAACAAACTAAAAATAAAGTTGAGATTGCTCTATATTGAATGAATAACACTTTCTGAAGAAAATCTCGAGTAAGAGAAAAACATAAGTTTTTATTATAGCTTCTACTTTTTGTACTTTTATTAGTGATATTAGGCTAATAATTTAAAAATATAATGACAAGAATAACATAGATACATTTAAAATTAAAAGAGCCAAAGTATTTTTTTTGCACATGATATTATCTATACTTGGAATAGGAGGAAAAAAATAAATTACTATAACTCAAAAATTTATTTGAGAATAAGATAACTATTAGTTTGTAAATTGCACTTGATTAAATGGTAAAACACAGAATATTAGTAAATAAAATTTATAAAATTAATAATATTAAAATCTGTTTAACCATTAGTCATAGTTTATAAAGTGTATGTGTTTAAACCTGAAATGATACAGTCAGCCTTGATGAGACCTGATAAACTAGGGTCAGGTAGAAGGGGAGGAGGACCTCCCCTATCAGTGGACTAGGGAAAGGGCATAGGAGGAGAAGATGAAGGGTGTAGGGTGTATGGGACTGGGAGGAGACAAGGGAGGGGACTGAGTGGGAATACAAAGTGAATAAAGTGTAATAAATAAATATATGAATAAAATTAAATTTAAAAATTAAAAAATAAAAATAAAAAGGAAAACAAAAAAACAAATGAACAAAAAAACTAAGAAGAAAAAGAAATCTTGAGAAGGTTAAAGATTGATTGGAAAATTAGGGATCAAAAATAGAATTCTTCTAATTTATATAGATTAGATGAAATCCTTTTTAGAATTCTAGCAGGATTCTTTTTCACTAAGTAAGCAGCTGAATGTGAAGCATACTTTGACAGGAAAGTATCATTGATCATTAATAATACATAATAATCTCTGTTACCAGAGATTCATATGTAAAAGTGTTATTGAGTAAAAAATCTGCCAAAATACAAACTTTATGACCTTGGCAATAGAGAGTTAAAATACTGGAGTCTACATTAGTAAAAGAAAAGTTAACAAGCAAATAGACAAAAGGAGGACATGAAATTGGGAATATAGTTGTGGGGCAATTGAAGAGGAGAAGTTGAAGGTATATTCAAAATACATGATATGAAATTCTCTAATAATTAAAATAATTTAAAATTCAATATGTATTTCTTTTATATTTTGTATCTCCTAAGAATATTTTGTTATTTCAGGATTATGTCCTCAGATTGACATTTATATCATTGGAAAATTATTAACGATGATGTGAATAAGGAAACAGATCATTTGATAAAGTGTTTGATCTGAGTGGGTGAGTATCTGGGTTTCATCCCAAGCACACACATAAAAATTCGAGCATGGTGGCATGTATCCCAGCCTAGGGTTCAGGAAAGAGAAAGAGATGAATATCTGAAGCTTACTGGCCAGCTAATCTTGCCCTATTGGTATAGTGCAAGTTCAGGGAAAGACCCTCTTTCAAAAGCTAAGAAGAGTAATAAGCATGACTTCCACCTGTGGTGCACACATATGCACACGTCCTTATCACATGTAGCATATGCATAATAAATATATATATGAATAATAAAACATGTCTCTGAAAATATTAAATGACCAAGTATAGATTATGTATCTAAATATTTTATCAAATCTATGCTAGCGGTTTCATGGAGATTCTTTACTAAAATAGGTGTTTTCGATTCTCCTTTTCCCAGCCAAAACATGTGGGGAAGGTGGATTGTGCGACCAAAAAACAAGCCAGGAGCAACAGTGAGATCTGGACATGTCCAAACCCTGAAAATCTCAATCTCGAGACCTGCACGCGTAAGGATCACCCCCTGAATGGCCCAGCACACATAGTCTTGGGTGACTAGGACTTGTCAAGCTAGCACCTAGAATTCCTCTCCGCGCAAAGGAAGCATTCCAGCACCTCAGCCCCAGGAAAAGATGTACACTAACCCCTCCTCCCTACCCACTCCCTCAGGGCTTACACAACCCTTATGGCTAACGGTTACATCAGCTTTCATATTACAGCTTTTTCCTAAACTTGATACTTGTTTACCTTCCAGTTATATGTGCTGGTCATCCTATTAAATCCCACAGCTAGAACTCTAACCTGCACACCCTGAACATATCTCTCCTGGAGTGACCCTCACTCGTGCAGATAAAATTCAGACTCATGTGTTGATATATTCACTTAAAGTGAAGTAAAAGCTGAAACAGCAGTTACACTCTCATCAAACAGTTCAGTGTTAAGTTCATCATATGACTCTTTCCATGAAAACCTGTTTCCCGTCTTCCTTATGAAATGATCCATACATAGAACATGAAATATTATCTACATTTCACTTTAGAAAGAGATAAGCTGTTCTTAATTTGAGATAGTTCTTGGTTGGAGATGAGGTTCGTGTTCATTTTCCTAGCTCAGTCTTATTTGGGTCTGCGTTGGCCCTTTGCATTGCATGCTGTTCCAGTCCCTGTGAGTACATGCACACATCAATTCTGTTTCATCTGGAAGACGTTGTTTACTTAGAGTCATCATGCTTGGGTCTTACAACCTTTCGTTTTCCCTTTCAGCACAATTCTTACCATCCCAAGGTCTCACCTTCTCTGTACATTTTCCTCTCTATTATATTTCATATCTCCTGGAGGAGGAAGCTTCTCTGATAATGGCTGAAGGAGACATTGAAATGTGGGTGCTGCAGAATATCTGTGATTAGGCATCGATTTATTTCTGTTTCTTTAGAAGGACAATAATATTTGGCTTTCAACTATGCCTGTGTCCTATCTAGTCACAAATTCTTGGCCACTATGGGGTCTGATGGGTTATATCTCATGGAGTTGCAATCAAGTCTAAGCAGGTTGTGATTGGTCACCCCCCATCATGGGCCACTATTGCACCAGCTTATTATGAGACAATATGGAGTGTGGGTAGGGGGTTCACACTGTCTATTTTCAGTCCAACTTTGGTGGGATCATATTTCAAATCAAGCCTTGATATCCTTTATACAGCTACCTATAAGTCCTTTTAAACTTTTTCTTAACATTGTGATTGTTGTAACTGGTGTTCTTGGACTGTCTTCTATTCCCTCACTGAATTAACCTGTAACTTGTTCTAGATAAACCTCCTGCAGAAGTAGATCGCCATAGCTATCGATATTCTACATACTTCTTTCTGCACGTTGTCCTATAGCTTACATCAACTTCCTCTTCGTTTCTTTGCTTGCCTAGGGCCACCACATTCTCCATACTTGCCTATCTAAAGTCAACATATTCCTCACTCATGATAAGGAAAGCAAATTTCTGCATCATTAAATCAGAAAAGAAAACACAAATCACAAAAATATAAAATCTGTTAATGAAAAACACATCAAATATATGAAAGGCTAGAGAGTGACAGGTGAGAACATGAATAATTTCTACACATATAGTTCTTCATTTTGAGTCCTAATGCTACAATACATAAAACCCCAAAGGCAATAAATATGATTCTGGAGTATAGAAAATTCCTTGGTTTTAAGAGCTGTGGTAAATAAGATGCCACTGTACAAATTTCTCCACTATTCATTCATATTCTATTGACTTATATTCAGATTCACTTCAAATGTACTGAAGAAATATATCCACATATTAAAATCACATTCACCTATGTAAAGGCTACATGCATAGTGGTTTATTGAGTCTGTATCTCAGATCACATCTTTTTCATGGCTTGATGCAATTATTTTTTTTACACTTTATTCACTTTGTATCCCCCCATTAGCCCCTCCTCCCTTCTCCCCTCACAATCCCACCCTCCCTCCTCCTTCTTCATGTATGTCCCTCCCCAAGTCCACTGATAGGGGAGGTCCTCCTCTCCTTCCTTCTGATCTTAGTCTATCAGATCACATCCGGAGTGGCTGCATTGTCATCTTCTGTGGCCTGGTAAGACTGATCCCCCCTCAGGGAGAGGTGATCAAAGAGCAGGCCTATCAGATTGTGTCGGAGGCAGTCCCTCTTCCCATTACTATGTAACCCACTTGGACACTAAACTGTCATGGATTACATCTGAGCAGGGGTTCTAGGTTATCTCCATGCCTGGTACTTGGTTGGAGTATGGGTCTCTGGGAAGACCCCTGTGTTCAAATCTTCTAGTCCTGTTGCTCTCCTTGTGGGGTTCCTGTCCTCTTAACTGAAATGATTCAAATACTTCTACATACTACTGTAGGTAGTATGTATTTCACTTAAATTGGTAGTCCGTTTCTTTTAAATATACTACAACAATAATTGCAGAATAGTAGAAAGAGCATTGTATTTGACATAAGAATCAATTAATGCTACATGCATCTATAAAAATTTCATAGAAAATGTGAACAATTAATGCATTATCAGAAAAAGGCAAGCTAATGGGATTAGAACTTCCATTTGGAAAAGGGCTTAGTGTGAGTATGAACTAGTTGTGCTTCTTGATTTTCTTCACAGAAATTTAGGATTATGGTGCTTTCTGGGTAGAAATAAATGTTTTCTTCCAGAAACTTTGCATAATTTATGTTTTTAATTTTGTAGGTAGCATTTTTGTTGCAATAAGAACTACTAGGAAAATAATTAAAAAGATGTTTCTTATGCTGTCTTAGCATCTTGAGACTGGTCCAGTGTTTTGTACTTTCAGCATATGCAGAACTGTCAGTTCACTGACAAAATTCTGTCAACACTGGATAAGTGGTCCCAAATGGCTTAATGGAAAACCAATAATTCATCAAAATGCATTTCTTACTGAAAACAGTAATCACTTATTTTTTTTTAATTTTTAAATACATGTTTCTATAATCTAAATATATATCAGAATCAATAAGTGCAAACATCAATGTTAATCATTCAGTAATCATTTTAATTCTCATAGGTTTTGAGTCATGATGACATTTGAGAGCACAGATAGTGATAATTAAATAACTCACAAAAAAACCCACAAATTCTTAAATGAGATAAATACCTTGAAAAACATATATCAGGAGCTGTAATGCATAATTTTGGATATTTAGTAGTCTGAGAAGACTCTCAAAAAAGTAGAATTGATTTGAGAACTGTAAATTTATTGATTGGTTTAATTAAATTCTCTTGTGCTGTGGAAGTTGTAAAGAGAGAGAACAAAAGAAAGGATATCAATAATAATTATTTGTTGTGAGTTTAAAATCATTTCTTCACATATTTGATTAACTTACCACCAAAATAAATATAAACACGTGACCTTCACCACTTAATTGTTTTTCTATTCTATACTTTGATTACAAATATATTTTTTTCTCAAACTAGCTCACTATAATAAAAATATCAAGCAACACCAATAAATTGACTTGAATGACATTCATCTTTCAAGTTCTGGTATCAAAAATATGTTATCTGTAGATTACATATAAGAAGAATCATTATTTGTGATAATCCACTTATACAAAAACAAAGCGGGCTTCAAATAATTCTAAAAGAAAAGTTTTAAAAGTTTATGACTATTTAACATTTGTAAACATTTCATTCCTTCACAAGAAAATTAATTTAGATAAATTCTGGATTTAATTTTCAAATTAGGGGAATATTTGTTATGTAGGTAGGTCAATTGATTTTAACTAAATAAAAATATTTCCAGTAAAATATCATTAAAACAGAGCAAGACCTACTGAGGGTTGTGCCAAGCGTGGAGGAAATATAGTGATTAATAGAGGAAGGTAGTTGTAGACATGCTAAGACCACATGTCTAGCTAAAGAAGCAAGGATTACAATCGACAGAAGTGTTTCTGTCATACTTTAAAGAATCTTTCTACATATATTTATTTTCTGTCCTCAAAATCTTCATCATGTGATGTAACATCAATTAAGAGAATATCAATGGTTATTATATTTAAATTTGAGATACTAAAAAAGTTTCCCTCATTTTCATTTTCATTGTTATGAACTTCAAATGCTTCCTTGATTTTTGTCTTCGTTTAACATTTCTCAGGTGTTACACCTGGCTCATCTCTGAGCTTTTCCCCCAAACCGTATTTTATTCTATTATTCTTATCTGCAATTGTGGTGCATACATTCTCTAATTACCCATGTATTATGGTGATTATTAATTTATTTACCCCCAAAATATTAACTAGAATATCATAATTAATGAAATGAATTACATTATCACATTGTTATGATTTTCTAATATTTTGTAATGTATCTGCACTTACGCATGTGTAAGTACATTTGCAGGCATGTATGAGAATGTATGACAAAACACATGTCTAAAGGTCAGGGATGGAGCAGCTCCTCTGGTTTTACCATGTAGATTCATGTGATGGAGCTTAAGCTGTCAGACTTTGGAGCGAACACCTTTACCTAATGGTGTATTACTGTGTTTGCATGGATTATGATTTATATCTTAGTAAAATCAGTAGCTCAATCTCTATAACTTTGTGATATTTTGTTTTCTATCAGGTGTCGCGAACTTCACACTCTGTTTAGAGTTAAGCAGCTTTATGTTAAGGAATAAAAGGCAGAAATACTTTCTTGCTTACCTGTACAGAGCCCTCTTGGCAACAAGTAACTTGTCAAATTTGTGGTTACACAGTGCACGCTCTCCTGAATCCTGTCAGCCTCAAATGCAGTTCAAAGTGCTTGCACCCACCACTGGTTTGTTTGGTATTCACTAGGCACTGTACTCAGGTTTTGATATTGAACTGAATTCTGTTAATTTGTAGTATTTAAGTTAAAGAAGGAATGATACTTTCATGATAATAATGTAAGAAGATAATAATGTAACAATTTCATGTTACTTTGGTGATGTACTATAGAATATGTTCATTGACTTTAGTACAATTCTAACCATATCTATCTACTTAGATATTCTTTTATATATTTCCATAGAGGTTTCCAAGTATTTCCTAAATTATACCTCATATATATTTTTTATTTTTATCATTTACTACAATGTATTCAGTTTGTACCCAAGCTATGTCCCCTCCCTCTTCTCCTCATAATCACACTCTGCCCCCTTCCCTTTTCTCCCTCTATACCCCTCCCCTAGTCCACTGATAGGAAAATACCTCCTCCCCTTCTGGTAGCATTGTCTTCCTCTGTGGCCTGCCAAGGCTGCACTCTTCAGGGAGCAGTAATCAGAGAGACTGCCACTGAGTTCATGGCAGAGAAAGCTCCTGCTCCCCTTACTAAGGACCCCACTTAGAGACTGAGTCTATGGGATTACGTTCTGAGCCAGGTTTTTAGGTCCTCTACATGCCTTGGCCTTGGTTGGAGTATAATTCTCTTTAAGGCCCCCAGGGCTCTGTGTTTTTATCTCTGTTGGTCTCCTTTTGGAGATCCTCTCCCCTCCAGGTCTTTCTATCTTCCCCTTCTTTCATAAGATTCCCTGTGCTCTGCCCAAAGTTTGGCGAGAAGGCTCAACCTCTGCCTTGATACCTCAATCAGTAGAGTCTTTCAGAGTCTTTCCTGTCCTGTTCCCTGTCTTCTCCTGCTTCTGATGTCTATCACATCTGTCCTTGTGAATGTGAACTGAGCCTCTTCCCTAAGGTCTTCCTTGTTTAGCTTCTTTAGTAGTATACACTTTAGTATGTTTATCCTATATTATATGTCTAATGGCTACTTATGAGTGAGTATATACCATGTGTGTCTTTCTTCCTCTGGGTTACCTCACTCAAGATGATCATTTCTAGCTCCCAACATTTGCCTGAAAATTTCATGGTTTCCTTGTTTTTAATAGCTGAGTAGTATACCATTGTGTAAATATACCACAATTTATGTATCCATTCCTCCATCAGGGACCTCTGGTTTGTTTCAATATTCTAGCTATTACAAATAAAGCTGCTATGGACATGGTTGAACAAATGTTCCTGTTGTATACTTGAAATATTTTGGATATATTCCTAGGAGTGTTATAGCTGGATCTTAAGATAGAACTATTCCTAATTGTCTGAGAAAGCACAAGATTGATTTCCAAAGTGGTTGTACATGTTTACACTCCCGCCAAGAATGTAGGAGGGTTCCCCTTTCTACACATTATCTCCAGCATGTGTTGTCACTTGAGTTTTTTATCTCAGAGTTGTTTTGATTTGTATCTCCCTGATGCCTCTTGTATATTTTAATGTACATTATCTGCTTAAGAGTATTTATGATAGACTTTGTATAGTCACTATACAAATATATAAATGTGATTTTTGTAAATTTGATTAAAATATATTCAATGTTTTAAAAATGCATAAAAATTATTTTTCAATAATATGTCAAATTTATTCTTTATTATCTTGAATTCATTATATTTTTATGTTTTATTTTACATATTTTATTTGAATGGTTTTACAAAAATTCAACCTCAATTTTATTCAAGTATAAAACTAAAATATAGTATTTCATACCATAAATCTAAGTAAGCATCATGTGTCAAAATATACTAATTTGTTAAGAACACATTGTTTTTTATTATGCAAGTTGTTTTCTTAAGTAAAAGCAGAGACAATTTAACATGACAGATTGTGAGTGGGTGTAATCCATATCAGCACAGATGATCTTGGAAAAATAGATGCATAAAAGAGAAATTTAAGATATGTTGATAATAATCTGGATTATGCTTTAGTGGGTAAAATAGCTCATGGAGCCAGTGTTTGTAATCCAATATAATGGGCACCAGATACCGTTTCTTGGAAATGTACTGTTACTGATTACAAAAAAGTAATTGAAGCACATACTTTAAAATAATGCATTTACTGTCTCTGCTTCTGTGGGGTCCCCTCTCCTTTAGAAATCAAAGTCAGGACTGAAATCAATCAATTAGAAACAAATAAAACTATTCAAAGAATCAATGAAACAAAAAGCTGGTTTTTTGAGAAAATCAACAAGATAAACAAACACTTAGTCAAACTAACTAAAAAGCAGAGAGAATCTATCCAAATCAGCAAAATCAGAAATGTAAAGGGGGACAAAACGAGAGACACTGAGGAAATCCAAATAATCATTAGGTCATAATACAAAAGTCTATACGCCACAAAGTTTGAAAATTTAAATGAAATGGACAATTTTCTTGATAGATTCCATCTACCAACATTAAGTCAAGATCAGGTAGAAAGATTGAATAGCCCTATATCCCCCCAAAAAATTGAAGCAGTCATTAACAGTCTCGCCTCCAAAAAAAGCCCTGGGCCAGATAATTTCAGCGCAGAATTCTACCAGACCTTCAAAGAAGTACTAACACCAATTCTCCTCAAACTACTCCACAAAATAGAAACAGAAGGTACATTACCAAATTTATTCTATGAAGCGACAGTCACCTTGGTACCTAAACCACACAAAGACCCAACAAAAAAGAGGACTTCAGACCTACCTATCTTATGAACATTGACACAAAAGTACTCAATAAAATACTTGCAAACCGAATCCAAGAACACATAAAAGATATCATCCACCAAGAACAAGTAGGCTTCATCCCAGGCATGCAAGGGTGGTTCAAAATACATAAATCAATCAATGTAATCCACCACATAAACAAACTGAAGGAGAAAAAACACATGATCATCTCCTTAGATGCCAAAAAAGCATTTGACAAAGTCCAACACCCATTCATGTTTAAAGTCTTGGAGAGGGGGCTGGAGAGATGGCTCAGAGATTAAGAGGTCCTGAGTTCAATTCTCAGCAACGACATGGTGGCTCACAATCATCCATAATGAGATCTGGTGTCCTCTGCTGGTATGCAGGCAGAACACTGTATAAAGTCTAAAGTCTTGGAGAGATCAGGAATATAAGGCACATATTTAAACATAGTAAAGGCAATAAACAGCAAGCCTATAGCGAACATTAAACTCAATGGAGAGAAACTTAAATCAATCCCACTGAAATCAGGGACAAGATAAGGCTGCCCACACTCTCCATATCTCTTCAACATAGTACTTGAACTCCTAGCCAGAGCAATAAGACAACTAAAGGAGATCAAGGGGATACAAATCAGAAAGGAAGAGGTCAAAGTGTCACTATTCACAGATGATATGATACTATACATAAGCGACCCCAAAAATTCAACCAGAGAACTCCTTCAGCTGATAAACACCTTCAGCAAAGTGGCAGGATACAAAATCAACTCAAAAATATCAGAAGCCCTCCTGTATACCAAAGACAAAAGGGCAAAGAATGAAATCAAAGAAATGATATCCTTCACAATAGCCACCAGTAACATAATGTACCTTGGGATGACTCTAACCAAGCAGGTGAAAGACCCATTTGAAATAAAAAAAAAAAAAAAGCTTCAAGTTTCTGAAGAAAGAAATTGAAGAAGATACCAGAAGATGGAAAGATCTCCCGTGCTCATGGATTGGTAGGATTAACGTTGTGAAAATGGCCATCCTGCCAAAAGCAATCTACAGATTCAATGCAATTCCCATCAAAATACCAACTCAATTCTTTACAGACCTTGAAAAAAAGATTCTCAGCTTCATATGGAGAAACAAAAAACCCAGAATCTCCAAAACAATCCTGTACAACAACAGATCATCTGGAGGTATCTCCTTCCCTGATCTCAAGCTCTACTACAGAGCAACAGTAATAAAAACTGCATTGTTTTGGCATAGAAACAGAAAGGAGGATCAATGAAACCGAATAGAAGACCCAGAAATAAATCCACACACCTATGAATACTCGATTTTTGACGAAGAGCCAAAACCATTCAATGAAAAAAAAGACAGCATCTTCAACAAATGCTGCTGGCCTAACTGGATGTCTACATGCATAAAAATGAAAATACACCCATATTTATCACCTTGCACAAAACTAAAGTCCAAGTGGATCAAAGACCTAGAACTCATTGCCACAGGAGACTACTTCCTGAACAGAACACCAACAGCACAGGCTCTAAGAGCAACAATCAATAAATGGGACCTCATGAAACTGAAAATCTTCTGTAAAGCAAAGGATACCATCATCAAAAAAAAAAAAAAAAAACAACCGACTGCCTACAGATTGGGAAACAATCTTCACCAACTCTATATCTGACAGAGGGCTAATATCGAGTATATATAAAGAACTAAAG